>NC_142944.1:44599421-44604421 GCF_046866305.1 Octopus bimaculoides | reverse complement strand
TTTTTTCATTTGTATTTTTGTTTTTAATTTCATATCACACTGTGAAAGATATTTTCGTTTTTCATCTTTTTCTACATCGTTTGCTTCGGTTTAAATGTTTCTATAAGCCATATTCTGAGGAGGTACCTATCTTAATATGGCAGTGTGTTATAGATTCGTTTACTTATCTGTGTGTTAAAGGCATTCCTTCTGTTTCTCTGAAGACGCTCTTTGACTTTATTCTCGGTAGAGAGAATTCTTTCGTTGGGACATACAAAGATCTATCGATATTAATTCTTTAACTCTTACCACCTTTAGATTAATGTCATATTTAAAATGTCCCACCTTGCAACACTCTGCTCTTAGATGTTTATCAAACTCACTTCTCTTCATATTATATTTTTCATTAGTACATTTCTGTTTTCTGTTTTTGTTACACAATATACATACAAGCAGAGGTTTTGTTACACTTTCTTCCCTTGTTTATTCGTTTTGTTTCGTTAGGAATATCACAGTGAATTTTCTTCAAAATGCTACTATTTTTGTAGTTTGTATTTTCTTGTTTCTTCTGTTTAGGTGTTTCATTTTTATATCTGATATATTCTTTGCTTTTAAAGAAAGCATCTTCTCAAAATATTTAGTATTCTGTGATTCAACGTTCCATCTATATTGCTATTTTTCTCTCTTGATGTTACGTGTGTATGTTGTGAAAGTCACGATTTTGAGTAAAGTGTAGCTTTTAAAAATACATGTAGTATGCAAATGTATTTCTCTCGGGACTGTTAATGGCTTTTCCGTTTTATTTTCGATTCTTGGGGGAATAAAAATGGCTCTTTGTTTAAAATGTCATCATTTTTATCAGGTACAGGTTTTTATTTGTTGCTGGCGATGCAGTATTTTGCACGCCCCATATTAGCTCTTTCCATGCATAAAATTTAAATTACACTTTCTCACTTTAACCTTGGGGCAAATGATTAAACTTTTTCTTGTATAAGATGATATTGTGTGTATTCACTGTACCATTCAAAGTAGCTCTATATGCCTTGGGAGTATGCAGTATTTTTTGTTTTGTTTTGGGTTTTTTTTTTGCATTAGAATTAAACACAGTAATATGCAGTTTTGTTTTTCTGAATGTTTTGGGGTGTTTGTTTGTTTTCTAATGTATTTCCCTGTATGTTTTGCTTAATACTTGCCTTAAGCCGCCTCTTTGATTGAATTGTCAGCTTCTAGAGTATGGTCACTTTGACATCCTTTAACAACCTCTCACTTGTATATTGTTACACCATCACACTTCGGTCGCTTTTTATAATATGATTCTGTCACTGTATGAACGCTTTAGTTCTCTCTAGCCTCTCTTTCTTTATCTAACAATCTGCCTCCCTCCAACTCTCTCTCTCTCTCTCTCTCTCTCTCTCTCTCTCTCTCTCACACACACATAAACACACACATACATACATATATACATTCCCTCTATCTGTTCTGCGCACCTGTCTGTCTAATTGCCTGTCCATCCATCCATCCTTCCGTCCGTCCGTTCGTCCGTCCGTTCGTCCGTCCGTCCGTCCGTCTATCTATCTATCTATCTATCTATCTATCTATCTATCTATCTATCTGTCTGTCTATCTGTCTATCTATCTATCTAAACACCCGTTAAAAGGAGGACTGGGCATGCCGTGGTTGATGATGCGCAGACACGCGCTGAGACTGCGACATCTCCGGCTCTACGTAGACAGCGGTGAACAGGTGTGGTCACCGTTTGTGCGGCGCGCTTTCCCGCAGCTCGTCTCCATGACCGAACTGCAGTCATGGATCAAGAAGAGGCCGAGGAAGGGCGAATGGCACCGCGAGTGTCGCGCTGCTCTTCGGCAACTCCAACAACCCGGGTCAACCTTGAGCGACTGCATCACAACTAACGCATTCTATAGTGGATTAGTGGAGGGAAGGTACGACGACGATCTCGGGGCGAACCTGGGCGTCGACGAGGAATACCTGACCCGCCTGTTTAAGACGACCTTCGGGCCGGGACCTATGGACAACTTCCAGAGATCCCTGGCCTGGCAGTGCTATCGAGAAGCACTACCCGTTCGGGATAAGCTCTACAGGCATGGCTCGAGAAACACGGGGCCGACCTGTACGAGATGCCGGCAGAGCGACGAAACCGTTCTGCACGCACTCGTACAGTGTCCCACCATTTCCGAGCTGTGGGCTTACGTCGAACAACTGCTATTGCGTGTGGGACGAGTCGGTCTATCAGCCGAGTCTATCGTGAATATTGTCGCGCCTCCTTCCTTTAAACGGGAAGGAAGAGCTATTTTCATCGTACTTGTGGCTATGGCGAAAGAATGTGTATGGTGGACGCGTCTGAAAGGTCTAGAGACAAAGACTTTCCTCTCTGGGCAATCTCTCATCAACTTCTTCAAGTATCACCTGAAGAGGAAGTTGAGAGTAGAAAGGGAAGTCTTGTCTAGTGAATGCTTCAAAAAAAGATGGGTGAATGTAGCAAGGATGGCACGTGTGAACGACGGAGCCATCTTGAGCATAACCCTATGAACAAGAAAAAAAAAATAAAACAAAAAGGCAAAAGAGAGTCACTTACTGTTATAGTTTCTTCAATGAGAATATTGACCAAGGTTACCGTGGTCTTTTCCGTGGGCTTTTGCTTCCACGGCTAAACCTAAACTGTCCTCCCCTCTTTTTACACGAGAACATTACTGTGTGATACACGATCCCTATTGATCGGCCTTTCCTTTTCTTTTTTTTTCGATCCCTTTTGATCGAACTGCCCCTTTTTCCCTTCCTACGATCCCTTTTGATCGACACCACCAATTTTTTTTTTTTTTTTTTTTTTTTTCCTTCCTTCCCCCTCCCAAAAAGAAAAGCTCTACATTGTATTTGTCCCATCTTCGTTGAGCCCTGTGTGGCTAATAAAAGAAATGTATCTATCTATCTATCTATCTATCTACCTCTGACTGTTCCCTCTGTGTTCAGCCCTGTGTGGCTAATAAAGAAACCGAAACATATCCATATACCTACCTACCTACCTACCTATATAACTACCTACCTACCTATATACCTACCTACCTACCTACCTACCTACCTACCTACCTATCTATCTATCTATCTATCTATCTATCTATCTTTCTATTTATCGATGTACCTCTCTATCTACTTACGTGTGCAGCAATATGTTTGTCTATCCACGCAACATATATAATATTTATATAGCTAGGTGTACAAGCAAAAATGCATTTCAGCATGAGCTTAAATATTTGAGTTATTTACGGCTTAAACCTACATCACTCAAAACTTAATAGACACGAAAGCAGGCTTGCTACATCAAATGTTTTCGATGTAAGTGATGTGGCAACCAAGGGATCTAAAGAGAGTTAATTGTTATTAAATCATGTATAATATACATTTCTAATATACAGCCCACGTTGTTTCTGCGGCCGTCATCTACTTAAGAGAAACCTTAAACGTATTAATATTACCGATACTAGAAAGCCTGCTGAGAGCCATTAGCACAACCCTGTTCTACCAAGAAATCCAATAAAAAGGGAAGGAACTAAACACAGACAAGTAAAAATAGAAACGCCAAGAAGGAATAAAACATAGTTATATTTATCTCATGTGAATTAGTACAAGAAGCAACATCATAACTATGTTTTAAATACACCACTACAATAATGGTCTCTGTTCCTCGAAGACAGCTCGAAGTCATGTTTCACCTCAGTTCAGGTACCCTGGCCCTCTCATATTTTCACACCCTGTCTACTTTGTTGAGCTCATGCCCAAATCTTTTTCCCCTCAGAATCCACTCTCTGCTTATGTGTTTCCTACAACTGTTGACCTGCTACAGTTCAAATGGAAGACGAAGGAAGATTAACGGCATCATCCTCACATTCACACGCACACACCAGAGGAATATACGCATATACATATATGTATGCATTTGTGCATATATTTTGTATATAATATATAATATATATATATATATATATATATATATATATATATATGATAATAATTGTATGTGTGAGTGCATATCTGTTGTAAACATAAGCTTAAACACACACAGTACACAAGGTGCAGGCTTGCGTCCCGCAGGAGACTTCAACCATTTTCGGGTCGAGGTTTTTAAGAACACAATATGTTACATGTTATTAATATTTATAGTTGTATCTAGTTGGAGAGACAGCGATGAAATGATTTTACATATATGCAAATATATATATATATATATATATATATATATATATATATATATATATATGTATGTGAGAGTGTGTGCGTACACAGTGTGTATATATATTTGTGTGTGTGTTGGTGAGTAAAAGAGGGAGATTAATTTCATTTATGTCAAAATATGTGCGTGTATACGGGGGGTTGACAAGAAATAAGCAGGATGTGCATTATGAAAGTGAAAACAGTATCAATAAAAACTGGAGCATAAGAAGAACATGAAAAGAAAATAATCTCACCGTGCCAGAACTAAATAAGTGTATTTACAGTGAAAAGAGAGCCGCAAGACATTTCCAATCCAATAACACATTACACCATTTCACATAGCAATATCTCATACGACCAACGCTATTGCTATACATACTTTAATCAATCACCATTTAATAAAATACCACAGCAAATACTCTACACGATCACCATTATATACATCATTATATATATCCAGTAATAATATAACGCAACACAGGCATTCACATAATCAAACCTGCCATACGATAGCAATATGGCACTCCGTCGGTTACTACGACGAATGTTCTAGTTGAACCGATCAGCGGAATAGCCTGCTCGTGAAATTAACGCGCAAGTGACTGAGTACTCCAGAGACATGCGTATCCTTAAAGTAATTCACAAGAAGATACAGCGTGACACAAAATTTGACAATGTTTGCCCTTTTCAAATACAGGTACAACTCATTTTTGCCAGCTGATTGGACTGGAGCAACGTGAAATAAAGTGTCTTGCTCAAGGACACAACGCGTTGCCGGGAATTGAACTCACGAC
>NC_142944.1:44581921-44589421 GCF_046866305.1 Octopus bimaculoides | reverse complement strand
GGGTGGTTTGTGTTCCCACCAGTTTTTATCAGGGGGCAAGTCCAGGTTTTTGCATATTACCCAGTGAATATATTGTGCAGTTCTATCATGCCTGTTGAGATACTCTGTAGGCGCAAGCAGACTGCACATGGAGACATTATTATTATTATTATTATTATTATTATTATCATCATCATTATTATTATTGTTGTTGTTGTTATCATTATTCAGTTTATCTTTAGGTGACCTCTCTCTAGTGGCGCCTCCAGCCATCTCTGTCCTCTATAACGATTTTCAACTGTTGTTTCCTACACCATTAGATTATTTAATGTTAAGGGCATCATGGAAACTGCTCATATGCTTGTTTTAGTCATTTTAGGTGTAAGCCCTTATTTGCCCTGTATTTCGATAACTTCAGATGAGATGGGTTACGTTGTCATTTGCGTGTCCCATGTGAGTTGCCTTTCATAGCTGATTTCCGTCTGGTCTTGCTCTTTGTTCTTCGCTAGGACAGACATTAAGGGAAGTCAGGGGTAGCTACACATGTTCACACATATCCACAACTGATGTATCTGCATGGCTTCTCACTGAGGCCTTCCGTTGTTTCGAGATACCCTTGAGTTTAGCCTAGTTTTTGCAAGGTACTTCGTCACTAGGAGCCACAGTAGATATCTTGAGGACAGACTGAAAGGTGCTTCGTTTGGCATTTTTTCACTCCTATAAATTGGGATGAATGAAGGCAGCCGTTGAAATAAGAGAGTAGCAAACAAAAGCCTTCTTTCTACCACCGAAAACACTACTACAGCGATGCTACCACACAGACGCTTCCTACTCACATTGCATATACTCGCACACACATCGACAGACGCACTCACATACAAACACCCACATAAAAATCCCTTCACGTTCGCATTCAAAGACCTGTACACACATGCATAGACACACATTCGCACGTAGCGTTTTATGAATGAATAAATATGGAGATATTTTTAAAGATTACTTACGTACGTGCAGAGACAATTCAAAGTAAAATGGATGGCCTTAGAAACAAATCTTCGTAAATTGGGAGGTGTCTGCATTTCTACTTGTATATATGCATGTATGAGAGTATGATAGTAAATATACGTATGTATATATATATATATATATATATATATATATATATGTATATGCACATATGTGTGCTTATATATGTATATATATATACATAATATATATATATATATATATATATATATATATATATATATATACATACATACATACATACATATATATATATATATATATATATATATATATATATATATATATATATATATATATATATATATATATATATGTATATATATGTGTATCTGTTACATATTTTCTGTGTCTGTGTATTATACATATGTACATGGATATATATGTATGTGCATATCTATCTATATATATATATATATATATATATATATATATATATATATATATATATATATATATATACATATATATATATATATACATATATATATATATATATATATATATACATATATATATATATATATATATATATATATATATATATATATATATATATATATATATATACATACATACATATATATACATCTATGTGTATATATATATATATATATATATATATATATATATATATATATATACATACATATATATACATGTATATATATGTATGTGTATATGTATATATTTATATATACATGTATATACATATGTATATATATGCATGTAAATATATATATATATATATATATATATATATATATATATATACATATATATGTATATATAGATGTGAATATATGTATATGTATGTATATATGTATTATATATGACAGTTAAGAATTTTTGTTGTTGTTCCTAACATGTGCATGGAAAAAAGATCCTTTAATTTTCCTGATATTGCTGTTAAGAAATATTTGGAGATACCTATTTTCTTAAAGATAGCTAACATTAAATTAGTAACGTTGAAAGCACTTCGGTTTTCAGAATCTCACATTTCGATACACACTAGATAATTATGGATGTCAGTAACAGATGCGGAATATAAGAGAAAACAAAATTAGAAACAAGAGGAGTAGTGACATACTATAACGTAGCCTCAGAGATAATAAAATTTCCAATGATCTGACACAAGGTCGTATTATTTATCCGTACAGAAAAAGATAAAATGAAGTCTATGGATTTGTTCGTTTTGTAACGAAAATATATTTTTATAAAGCTTAGCATTTTTGTCAGGTTTGAAGGGCAGATTGGTCTACACCCTTAAATTATCTAATAAATATAAACCCATTAAACACCAACAACATAATGTGTATGCGTGAATCAACATGGTAATAAACTTGGAATGTAAGAATACTGATTAGAAACCCTATTATTGGTATTGATTATTAATTCTATAGAATTGCAAGTTGTAAGCTGATATCTTTCATCAATTGTACAAGATTTCGTTCAATGATTGATTGCTTGGTAAAGTCTGCTATTGTTCCTGGCACTGCTTAGATTACCATCGTATTCTTGTTACTTTTTCTTTGTGATATATATCATATTTGTTGAGGTTTCGTTTTAGAAGAGAACCGTAAATTAAAATTACGTACGAAAGACACACACAAACGCAAATAATAACAACAATAATAATAATAATAATAATAATAATAATAATAATAATAATAATAATAAGAAGAAGAAGAAGAAGAAGAAGAAGAAGAAGAATAACAATAATAATGACAACAACAACAATAACAACAACAACAACAACAACAACAACAACAACAACAACAACAACAACAACAACAACAACAACAACAACAACAACAACAACAACAACAATAATAATAGTAATAAATCGAAATGATTTATTTTCCACTTTTTCATTAAGAAATCAAATACAACTGTCTTATAAGATGGATGTGGTTTGTTTTAATGTTAAGAAACGCTTAAAGGGAAACACGACGACGCTGACTCTGTTGACTAGAAAGGGAGATCTAGGTTAACGAATAGGTAACAGTTTGTAATGAGTGTACATAGAAGACAATTGTTAATGTTGTTGCTGCTGTGATTGTTATCCGAAGACAAAACTTACCAAGCATATATCTGGCATGTAAACTATCTTTTGTTGTTGCTGTTTTTGCTCCAAGCCAGCTGATTGACAAGGCGCATGATCAAAGACATGCCACACACATGGTCATCGTGTTTTCTTCTTTTCAAATGTAGTTGTTAATTTACATCTGTATTATCTAAAGTTTGCTTTCATCCTCAGACAATAGAATATGATTTGAGGAAGAATTGCCTGTTATTTCTAGATTGACCAAATGACAAGTGACCCCATGAAGTTCCCTCCTTCTTTGTTAAGAATCCATCAATTATCAGTCAAACTGATAATGAACGGAGGCTCACCAAAATGTGATCCACTACTTCTGCAAATGCCCAACCCAGGGCTCGTTAAGGGCCACAATAAGAACCCATACGCTAGCTGCTGTTTATCAAAGAGGGGGCACTGTAAAAAATCTAAGAACAGTTGATGTACTGCACCATCCCGACTCTCCCCTTATATCAATAGGATTTAACGCCATGTCAGACAAAGTGGATTCGTTTGCAGCGCCGTCGTGGCCTACAGTGCAAAGAGCACAGCGTTTTGGAGTTAGTGATACATATCTGCTATAAGGGTTAAAAATCAACAGGATCAAGCATGATATTAAGATTACAGATCCTATCCTACTGTGCAGCGTTTATGACAAGTATCTTTTAACAAGCCTGTGGTTGGTCAATGAACTGTTAAAGACAATCATATATTACACACCCACACACACACATACACGCAGACATACACATACAGACACACACATATATATACATATAAGATCGAGGTATAGAAAGAAAGTTAGCTTCAAGCAATCCGTAGTAAATATAGAAAAACAACTTTCAGCAACAGTAATCTAGTGAACACTTACTGAGTGGAAGACACGGAAATGGAGAAAATGAAATTAAAGTTGTCGCTTAAGGATATCCTACTTATCAACAAAAAAGAGTACACACACACACGCGCATATATATATATATATATATATATATATATATATATATATATATATATATGTGTGTGTGTGTGTGTGTGTGTGTGTACACACACACACACACACACACACACACACACACACATATATATATATATACAGCTTTTTAATATTCTCCCCAAAAGCCTCAGGAACCTGCACAAAGTAGATGTAGGGGTTTTAAAATCAAAGCTGGACCTCTTCCTGTCGAGAGTCCCAGATGAACCTACCTCGCGGCAGGAGGTGCAAATGAGGGTTGCTAAATCAAACTCCATTCTTCACCAAGTGCGACATATTGTAAGAGGCTCCCCGCAATAACAGTGTAGCAACACGGCGGTGCATCAGCATGGCCGCAGCTCTAAAAAACAAATATATATATATATATATATATATATATTTATTTATATATATATATATATATATATATATATATATTATACGTGACTGGATTCTAGTCAGTTGACCAATCACGTGTGTATGTATGGATGTATATATGTATGCGTGTGAGTGTATGTTAGTGTATGCGTACACGGACATATACATTAAATGTCTGCATAAAATATTTTGAATCAGGATCAGAATACTTAAAAACTCCGAGTATAGGAATCACTAACCAGCTCAAGAAAGAATTACTCACGCGCGAATTGCAGGTCATGATCTTTCTACTAGACAGTAGCACCTTATTTAGCAGCTCACAGTATTCACCTAACGCCATAAGAAAATCTTAAAGCAAAAAAATTCAGACTCTACGAAACACGCTAATTGCTCTTAAAGCTTATCTGTACAACTATCTGCAACCACTTCATATTTTGCTGAGGCTTTCTATTGGCCAAGACTTCAGAGTTATGAATAAAGTGGCATCAGTAGAAGAATATCTTATATATCATCTGATTCAGATCTTTTCGATTCATCTTCACCATATCACAATAAATGCGTCTACGAGAATTAGTTTATAGCAGCAATTAGAGAATATACAAGGTCATCTGCCGAAGTACGAACATTATTAGGAAGAGAAAAACAAACTGATTTAATTCTCTGTTCATTCTACAAGTTTTCACAAATATAGCAAGGAACTTTTCCGAAAGATGCACAAATATAGCAAGCTACTTTTCCCAAGCATACACACATTTAAC
Source organism: Octopus bimaculoides (assembly GCF_046866305.1). Lineage (NCBI taxonomy): Eukaryota > Metazoa > Mollusca > Cephalopoda > Octopoda > Octopodidae > Octopus > Octopus bimaculoides. Next base: position 44,584,230 of record NC_142944.1, on the reverse strand, counting down.
TCTTAAATGCACATAATGTTAACGTAAGCTACTTTTGTATAGATTATATTTCCTATGTCACAACAGAAAGAAAACACACATATTTTCAGAACTTTCAGTTCGTACATTCACTAGCAACCTCCGAAATCAAAACATTTGCTAACCAGGAGGATTCTGTCCCCTCAAGTCGTTTCCTACAAGATGTTATTACAATAAGAGTTAGTGATTACAGTTAGCCCAAGTTAGCTCATCGCAGTCACTCGTTCAATTTAAGGAGTACTCATATTCCAACGCTGACTCGTTTTACCAGAAGTCTCTGTGACTAAGATGTAGTGCTCTTCATTTTAACTCCCTTCTTTTCCATTCGTCAATTACCATTTTACGACAGACCTGCCATATAAACAAACGTCGTAAATTCGATATTGCATATTTATCTTCTTTTCTATTCATCATTCAATTCTTTTTATTTTTTCTCTTTTATAAAGGATATCTTCTGAAAGGTTATCTGTTTCTTCCGTGCCATATTATTTCCAATGCACGCTTTGATTGTTGCCTTTTCACTATATAAATCTATGCTTTTTCCCTCACAAGTTTTCGATTTCTGACTCCATGTATTATCCGTTTGCTTGTCTTCTTACCTTACAATCTCACTATAGACGTGTTAATTGTTTACTTTCATCTGTTTATATTCTTACGCCAACGCAGTACTAATCACTACAATTTCGTGAATTGACTCCAACAATTCTCAGTATAAATGCACACACACACACAGATATATATGTACATATTGCTCACATAAATATGGAACGGCTCTTCTTAGTTTTATCATAGCTAGTACATTTGAATAAATATTGAATAATTATCCTTTTGTATATTTAAAAAAAAATAATGTTTCTTGTTTATTTGGAGCAGTAAAATTCCTAACTGCTTTATCCGAGTTCCTATAATCTCTTCCAGAAGAAGAGTTACTGACGTGTGTTGTTGCCTTATTATAACAAGAATACTCAGCGTGAATGGAGTACAAATTATTGCCGGAATTTAAAATTGCGGCCATCATATCTATCTATCTATCTATCTATCTATCTATCTATCTATCTATATATATATATATGCATATATATATCGTAGAATAACAAGCCAAAAGGGAAAGAAGCGCTTCTAACAATGGAAAGCGGAAAGTTGAATAACCTTAATATAACCGTTCAGTAATCTAAATGGCAGGGTCTACATAAACTCACGTTTCTTAACCGTTTGTTTCTAATGATGGACCTTTGAGCCTGAAATATATAAAGGTTATTCAACTTACCTCTTTGCATTTCTTAGCAGCTCTCCTCTTTTCAATTTTAATTTATTATTCTACTTCTGTATCAAAATGCTTCAAGCAAACTATAACGCTTGCTTTCATGTGTGTGTGTGTGTGTGTATGTGCATGCATGAATGCGTGCGTGTTGTGAATATCTTTCGGCAGGAAGAACAAACAATTCGGTGTTTTCGATAGAATAGAAAGGAAAACACTGCAATTTGTTATTTATTCCACCTGGCTTGAATATATGCTATCAAAAAATGCAATAAGCCAGCGAAGAAATTAACTCTTGTAAACCAGTTTTAGTAACTTTGTTTAGGAAATTATATATATATATATATATATATATATATATATATATATATATATATATATATATATACATATAATGCATACATACACACGTATATATGTATATGTATATGTGTGTATATATATATGTGTATATATATATGTGTGTGTATATAGGAATATATTATGCATGTATATATGTACCTATATATACGCACGTACGTAATACACACACGCATATGTATATGAGAATGGTTGAATAAATGAAGGAACGTATCACTAAACGCATTTATGGGCAGTTTGTAGGATTTCGGAAGTAACAGGCTGGAGTGTGGGGGAAGACTGTATGCTTGCTTGTTTACTGGTAGTGTAGTTAGCGATAATGGAGCGATATTATGCATGTATGCGTATCCGACCTGAAGATTATGGACATTAAAGACCGAAGAATATATACGGGTTCTTCGAAAAGACTGTTTAAGAAGCGCCAGAAAGATCCTAGCTAAGTTAGTGGGACATCTAGTTTGAATGAAGGATTACACTAGAATGCCTTTCTCATTCTACACAACTTCGGATATGGGAGTAGGGCTAGGGAGATTCTTCTCTTACTTAATAAACCGCTCTTGACTAAGGCTTCATCCTAATGCGGTGCGGCACAATGCGGCACTACTGAAGATCATCAAACCCGCTGATAGATTAAGAATTCTACTGCTAATACCTCCGACAAGGTTCCTAAACT
>NC_142944.1:44576921-44579421 GCF_046866305.1 Octopus bimaculoides | reverse complement strand
ATATATATATATATATATATATACATACATATATATATATACATACATATATATATATACATACATATATATATATACATACATATATATATATACATACATATATATATATATATATATATATATATATATATATACATACATACATACATACACACACACACACACACACATATATATACATATATATATATATATATATATATATATATATATATATATATACATATATATATTATATACACATACATATATAAATATGCATATATGTATTTACATGTAAACGCGTGTATGTCATACAATATATATAAGCGTATTATATATAATATACATGCAAATGTACACACATGCACACGCATATATATATACGTGCATACACAAATATATACTATGTATATTCTGTGTATGTATGAACTTCGTTATGTAGCAAAATTTCATCTATTTCACAGTTTTGTTACTATGATAAAGATAGCTTTTCCATACGCTATAGCTCACCTTAGAGTTGTCGCTATTATGTTGTTTGTCATTGCTTCTTAGTTTTCAAAACTGTATGCGTATTGTTAATAGTCTATCCCTACTTGTCTTTGCACTATAACTTCCATATACACATGCTCCAGCATTTCTCTGAATTATAGTTTTTCTCTATCAGGGCGCGGGGTCATCCTTTGCCTTGATATAGACTTAAAAATATAACCATGGTGTCAAATGGTGCAAAGCAAGGTGCCTAGCGAAATACTTATGTCAGCAAGCACCATATAACGACCTTCCGACCCCAGGATTTCAGAAATCGAAATGTAGGCGATTACAAAAGCAGGATCCGAAGGCAACCATTTCAACAGCCCACTTGACTATAGGTTGCCGGAGCAGATTGCCTTGTTTTCTGTTCCAGGTGCTGACCATGATGCTTTGATCTGCGAAGACTTTGAGAAAGAAATATGTCCGAGATAACAATAGCAAAATTTCGGTAAAACTAACCAGTAGCAGCAACAACGACAGCTGCACTTTGGAGTCGTCTCATGACGAGGAGGATGTGGTAGATGTGGAGGAAGAGCAAAATATGAAGCTTATTTAAGTCGACTATGCAGATCACGAATTTATGGACAGTGCAGTCAACTACCTTAAATTGTGAACAACCTATTCTATACTTATCTGTTACTCTACAAAATACCCTGTCTAGATACGATCTGGGATACCCGATGCGGTTTGACCAGGTCCATACTGGCACATCAGGGAAATCCAGTTGATACCTGTCAGACAGTTGGAATCTTCTGGACAGATTTGCGAGACTTTTGCTCCCTCCTCTCCTATCTGCTAAGCCCACACAGCCCCACCTTACATCTAAAACTCCCATTCCAATCCCATACTAACACAAAAAGCAGGACGTTATCAGGAAAGTTTCCAGATGTCTGAAAAAATTTGGTCGTTCTGCACCTGTTGGAGCATAGAGTGTAACTGGCCTAAAGGTATGTCCTTCGCTACCAGTTACGTCCAGCACTACCGACTTACCTTCGGATCCAGGAAGATCGTTCGTGCTGCAAAATTCACATTTTTCCGAACAATCACGCCGACTCCACCTCCCACTCCCGGACAACCTGGCGACGCATACACTTCAAAGTAACCGAAAATGGGTTGGACGTTCCGTGAGTCGGACATTCTGGTTTCATTAATGGCCATTACACCGACATTCAGTACCTTGAGGTCATTGAATAGGTAACCCTAATTCCAAGGCGACCCCAGGCCACGTACATTCACTCTATCTATTCTGTGCACGACTATGTTATCAGAAAAAGAAAAGAAAAGAAAAGGTAAACTTACTTGGTTTTGTTTGGAACGGTAATTTGTCCATCTCACCTGTTGGCTTTGGGTATTTCTAGCAGCAAATCACCAAGAATTCTCTTTGTGATATTCCCTCGAAAATCTCCGATTTCCTGAGGGAGTTAAGATTTTAAGTGTGTGTATGTGTTTCGTGTTGTTCGAACGATTTGTATGTGTGCAGGTAGGGAGATTGTGGGGGTTGGCAAAATCTTCTGGTGTTATGTTTGTGTGTGTTATGTACTTCATTGTTTTTTTTGTGCTAATTGCCATTTAGTCTCTTTACTTTGTATTTGTTGTTGTTGATGTTGTTGTCGATGTGGTTGTGATTGTTGTAGTGGTTGTGTGGGGGATGTCTTGCGTTCGTGGTGTTGTTGGATGTGGCGCTACGAGAATCAAACATAAAGGTTATCCCTATTATCATTGGAGGATTGGGTTCAATATCACCCAATCTGAAAAATCATCTGAAAACTTTAGAAATACCCTACAATCTAGACGTATTGCAACAGCCGCCATTACTTGAAACTGCACGTATTTTGCATAAAGTACTGTCTGTCTGAGGTCCTTGTTGTGACTTGACAAACAGTACAAACCCCCGGTAGACACAATATCTTCAATCAACAACCTCACGATATTGTATACTGTGTGACGTCTATAATGATGACAACAACAACAACAACAACAGTTA
>NC_142944.1:44566921-44571921 GCF_046866305.1 Octopus bimaculoides | reverse complement strand
GTCGTCATCATCATCATCATCATCATATCTTCATCATCATCGTCGTCACTATCATCATCATCATCGTCATCATCTTCGTCACGATCATCATAATCATCATCATCGTCGTCGTCACGATCATCATCATCATCATCATCATCATCATCATCAGCAGCAGCAGCAGCAACAACAACAACACTAATAATAATATCAGCAGCACAACAGCAGCACCACCATTAAGAGCTATGTTAACACCATTATCAACAAGAACAGCACTAACATGGGCACTATCAAACATCATCAGGATTAACGGTAGTAGCGACAACAAAAAACAAAAAGAAAGAAAAAGAAAGAAAGAAAAAGAAAACACAAAGCAAAACAATGGCAGCAAGAACAATAACTGAATCATCATCATCGTCGTCATCATCATTACCATCATCAGCAGCGTCAACAGCAGAACTCAATCGACCAACCGAAATCCTACCAACCGACCGACCAACAAGCCGACCGACCTGCCAACCGACCAACCAACCGACACTAATAACATTGAAAAACGACACAAGAACAATAGTGATGACAAAACTATGAAACAGATACAAACACAGACTCGCACATGCATGCAAGCGCACCTATGCGCATACACTTATATACAAACACTCACACACACTCATGAATATATATATATATATATATATATATATATATATATATATATATATATATATATATATATATACGCACGCACCCTTCTGATAAGCGTACACTCACAGTCACACACACATCCCAAAACAAGAAAGCAAACAAACAAAACAAAGCAAACAAATAAACAAACGTCATCGAGTGTAACAATACCTTTATTATTGATTAGTGATGATAAGAACAATGAAATCAACAACAATAATATCATCATCATCATCATCATCATTCCCACCACCACCATCATCATCGTCATCATCATTATCGTCTTCATCATCATCATCTTCATCATTCCCACCACCACCATCATGATCATCGTCATCATCATCGTCATCATCGGCATCATCGTCATCATCGTCATCATCGTCATCATCATCATCCCCACCACCACCATCTTCAAAAACGACAGCTAGTAGTAGTAGTAGTAGTAGTAGTAGTAGTAGTAGTAGTAGTAGTAGTAGTAGTAGTAGTAGTAGTAGTAATAATAATAATATTAATAATAATAATAATAATAATAATAATAATAATAATGATGATGATGATGATGATGATAACAATAATGATAATGGTAATAATAATGATGATGATGATGATGATAATTATAACAACATCAACAATAATGAACGATGAAGATGATTATAATAATAACAGTAACAACCACAAAAGTAATAATAATAATAATAACAGTAATACGGATAATAATGATAATAATGATAATAATAATAATAATAATAATAATAATAATAATAATAATAATAATAATTAATAATAATAATAATAATAACAGTAATACGGATAATAATGATAATAATGATAATAATAACAACAGCAATAATAAATGATCATGATAATAATAGTAATGATACTAAGAACAACAGCAAGAATAATAATAATGATAATGATAATAAGAATAATTATAGTAGTAAATATGTGTGACGATAACAATATTAAAATGGAAAAAAGGTAGAAACAAAATACGAACAACAATACTAATGAAAATAGTATAGCAATGAAAATAAGGACGCTGACTGTAACAACAACAGCTACAACAACGACGACGACGATAACAACAAGAATAATAATAAAAGTGATATTGATTTCATTTATTGGCCACAGAAGCCCTAAACTTTCGAGACTATATAGAGATGAAATGCAAAAAAAAGGAGGAAAAAGAAAAAAAATCAATAATAGCATCGATATAAGCACAAATATACACGCAACAGTGGGTAGATGTGGGTGAATTCACGTAGAGTTAAAGAGTGAGATTATAACAACAATGACAAAATAATAAATGATATATACTTACAAATAAACCATCAATGAGAGTATGAAAGAAGACCATAAGAGAACATTGTTCCCGTAATAGGGAGGAGGAGGAGACAGCCACATAATCCTAGTTTATTCTGATACACTCAAAGCAAGTGTCATCTCAATCTTAGAAGTCTTAGTAAGGCAGTATTTTGACGTTCTTGAGAATTGTAAAGCACTAAGCTGAAGCCGATTTAGTTTGTCACCTTATCCGGCATTACCAGTGTTCCACGTTTTTGTCGCAATCTCATGTTGTATTCTTAGTGTACGCCCATTTAGATCGGCAAATTTCACCACATTTACCAAGCTTTCATAGATTTACCTGATAGAGCGCAAGCCTCTCTACATTCACACTCCTCCTCACGTGATATTCGAAGAATTTGACTGCTTTCACACGACCAACGTACAACTTCTTTTACTATAGTCACCAGGCAGGTTGGTTATGGTGAAAAACATTTTGTATTATTATTATTACTATCATTATTATTATTATTATTATTATTATTATTATTATTATTATTATTATTATTATTATTATTATTCAGTAGTTTTATTTTTATAACGTGCTTTCACTTCACTACCGAGCGCAGCTCTGTGCGCCTTCGGTATGTGCTGTGGTTTGCTGTGGTGCTCTTATGTTTACTGTATTGAAAGTGTTTTGCGTAGGATGTGTGCAGTACCCAGTAGTGCAATTTTCTGTATGTTATATATATTTGTAAGTCCTGGTGTTTTTGTTATGTATTTGTCTGAATATTTTTTTATTATACCTAAGGCACCTACTGTGATAGGAATTGTTTCTGTTTTTAGATTCCACATTCGAGTTATCTCTATTTCCAGGTCTTTGTATTTTGAAAGTTTTTCCATTTCTTTTAGAGAAACGTTGTCATCTGCTGGTATTGATACATCAATTAGAAAGCATTTTTTTTCTTCATGATCTTTGAGAACTATATCTGGTCTATTTGCCTTAATTTCTCTATCTGTGTGTATTGGCATATCCCAGAGTATGGTTGCTTTCTCGTTTTCTGTGACCTTTTCTGGCGTGTGTTTATACCATCTTTTTTTCTGTTGTTATTCCATAATGTTGGCATAGCTTCCAGTGTATATAGGTCCCAGCTCTGTCGTGTCTGTGGATATTATTATTATTATTATTATTATTATTATTATTATTATCATTATTATCCTTAAGGCGGCGAGAGGGCAGAATCGTTAGCACACCGGAAGAAATGCTTTGCGGTATTTCGTCCGTCTTTAAGTTCTGAGTTCAAATTTCGCTGAGGCCGACTTTGCCTTTCATCCTTTCAGGATCGATTAAATAAGTACCAGTTACGCACTGGGGCCGATATAATCGACTTAATCCCCTTGTCTGTCCTGGTTTGTCCCCTCTATGTTTAGCCCGCTGTGGGCAATAAATAAATAAATAAATAAATAAATAAATAAATTATTATTATTATTATTATTATTATTGAGTGAGAGAGCAGTGCATGACATCAAAGTGACACTGTGGTAAAATATACGAAGCCAAATATACCCATCGTAACTACCCGTCTGATAAGGGTACACCAGGCACATGCATCACAACCATATGTGCGCAACATGGTGATCTCATATCAAGATAAACAGCGCATGACCTCGCAGGGTAAATCCTTCTATTTCGGCTTTCAAACCAACATTCTGTAGTCACTGATGGGTTTTTATATCTACATCAGCTTTCTCAGCTCGTATGCGGTGTCACCCAAGCAATGATTTTTCTTGCCACAGTCTTTGATATTTCCTTCAAACTTTGTTTGGTATTTGTTTTACACTCTTTTGCTGCCTTAGTGGGTGGTATGCCCTCCTTATCATCATCATAATCAGGGAGATTAAACTCTCGTCTGTATTTATATGCCTCCTTTGTGACTGAGTGCAGTTTCTTCCTCTGTTCGTGTTGCCTTACCAGTTGTATCAACCAGCTGGTGTTACATTGAATGTACACTTGGAGTCCTATCGTGATCGTTTTATAGGACTTTTCAAGCTGGATCAAGTCTCTGCCGTCATCCTTTCGTGGGAGATAGAGCCTGTGGACGTCTGATTTTGGGTGGTGCATCCTGATTAGCGTCAGCAGTTTCCTGGTATTTCTATCCATACGATTGAGACTCTCAGATTCCAACTGATGACATTAAAGCTATATTGGACAACTGGTACCGCCAGGGAGTTTATATCTGCAATACTATTCTGAGAGTTCAGCTCAGTATTCAGGACCATCCTCATACGTCTATAATACTCTTTCCTGATTTTCTCTGTCATTAACCCGTGTTGAATCCGTTTCCCTTCGTGTACCCCCAGATACTTATAAAAGACTTCTTCGTCCAGGTCCATGATAGATGTATCATTGATCAAGTTGGCTCGTGGTATTAGCTGCCAGTTTACCACGTTTGAATGAAGCTTTTACACACTTATCAAGGTCAAATTCCATATTGATGACGTCACTGAATTCTTTCCACAGTTACAGTTGTTATCATTGTTGTTATTCATGTCGTTGTTTCTGTGCTTGTTATTATTATCATTATCGGCATCATTGAGTGAAAGAGCAGTGAATGCCTTCATGACAACCCATCTGATAAGGGTACACCAGGTACATGCATAACAACCCTATGAGAGCGATATGTTGACCTCATTTCAAGATATAGAGTTCATCACCTTGCAGGTAGGATTGTTTAAGGATGTTGACCAAAACACCCATATTTCGAGACGTGAATTATTCAAACCTCAAAGAATTCCTCTCAATACATGGCTATGATGCCTCTCCACTATTTCAGCTCATGATCAGAGATGTATATATTGTCAGCCACTACAAGACATGCTCAACTGGTTATGGTCAAGCAACTGACAAGCAAATCTGTAGCATTGAGCAGACTATATGCTGTAGTCCCATGGTTATGATATTCTGTCACTACTGCTCATGATCAGAGATGCTCATATCGTTGATCCATCATCCAGCTGTAGAGAAATCAACAACTCTCTAGTACCACATCTTTCCG
>NC_142944.1:44560254-44561421 GCF_046866305.1 Octopus bimaculoides | reverse complement strand
TATATATATATATATATGTATATATATATATATATATATATATATATATATATATATATATATATGTATATATATATATGTATATATATATATATATATATATATATATATATATATATATATATATATATATATATATATATATATATATATATATATATATATATATATATATACATATATATATATATACATATATATATATATATATATATATACATATATATATATATATATATATATATACATATATATATATATATATACATATATATATATATATACATATATATATATATATATATATATATATATATATGATTAATAAAAAAAACGAAGAAAAAACACAAGAAAAACACAACAACGTGAGGACGTGGTACATGCAAAGTATTAAAAGACGCCCAAGAAAGGAAAGAAAGAGTGTCTTACATTTCGAGCACAGCTCTTCTTCAGAAACAGGAGACAGAGGAGAGTCCAAGAGAAAAAGAAAACGGAGGAAAAAAAGTTGCCAACAACACGTGTGTAATTAGGTTCTGAAGTCACTGTATGTATATACACATATAATTAAATATAGCGGCGTACGTACACTTTGATCTCTTATATGTAAGTATATATATATCTACATTTTGTACGACTGTATTATTCTTTCTATTCTTTCATTCTTTCCTTCTTTCTATCAGCCCATTCACACTTACTTCGTTCATTCCACTCTTCGTTCTTTCATTTCCCCTCTCTCACATTTCCTTGCCTTCTCTTCATGCTCACCTTCTCTCTTTCACTTCACTGTGTCCCGTTATTTTTTTCCTCGCACCACCTTAATTCTTCTATCCATCTGCCTTTACCTCTCTCTCTTCCCTTCCTACGTGACCGGTGTTCGGCCAAGTCTGACCTACCTTTCTTAGTTCGACTACCATTCGAGCAACATCTATATTCCTCCCTGTGCCTGTCAAATCTTATGTCCCTGCCGAAAAGCTTTACTTCCACACACACCAGCTTACTTTAATTCCTCCTTAGTGGAAAGACACCCATTGTTAATGTCTTGTTATTTGTATTTGTGTACCATTTCTCAGTTTTTTTCCGTCCTAGTTTTCGTATACGTTCGCTGCTTTCTTCCAAGGAATCTAATGCTCTTAGATTAGCTTTTTCTTGGGGCTGGCCAGATTGGAG
>NC_142944.1:44535254-44555254 GCF_046866305.1 Octopus bimaculoides | reverse complement strand
CTTTAAAACAATATTACTCTGTAAAGATAATTGTGACATATAGAAATGACATAATATATAACGCACCATTACAATACAGGATGAGAAAACGTTACGATATAGATACTTTGATAATGATCGTTTGCTCGTTTTTCTTTTGGTGGAGGTGCAGTTGCATCAACTTTGAATGTAACGAAGTGATTTATAATGCTTGCTGAAAATAATACCTTTTGCATTGTTTAGTTTGAAGATAACTACAAGATTATTGTCTTAGGGTTAGATTTAACCATTATCTCTAAGCTAGATTCCTTAAAAAATGTACGTAATTTTTACTGCAATCTTACACTTTTGGGATTAGTAAAATCTCTGCTTTAAAAAGCTTAGTTTTAAATGGATTAGTGTATATACAAATCTAAAAGAAATCTTTGAAGGTATTTTTTGTCCATTATTTTTGTCTTAATCAAAAACTGAAATAATAGGTTTTGATGTAATAAAGGAGACAGTCAGACCTGGAGTAGCGAGGGTGCCGTTGATGAAATATCGAATGGCGACGAAAGGACCGAGAAGAATCTAACTGATTGACTGATTGATTAACCGAATGATTAATCAAACAATTGATTAGTTAACTGGTTTAATTGTTAACTAGTTGAATAATAATAAATGAGACGAAGTAGAATCAGTACATGTGTTTCATATTGGCATAACGACCCTTACAAGACACAACAAAATAAATTAGAAATCGTCTACATCTCTGAAAAAGAGTCGGTAAGCGATAATATACTCATGTTATATAGTCATAAAAAGTAAGGTAACTCTACAGTTTAATTTTTTAACAGAGGATCGAAAACAACTGATTACAGAATTGATGATATTTCATAAGAACAATTGAGAAGTAAACTCAATTTCGAAGTTTATTGTACCTGAATGTATTTGTTAATAATACAAATATTTGTTTTGGTGGGGGATGCAAAGCCTAGTGGAGGGATTGTGCACAGAATCGGTTTTACGATCTTTAAAAGTAATATACGGCTTCTGTAATGACGGGAACTTTACATTTCCATTTATATTTAATTCAGAAACGATCATTTTGCCTCGGCGTCGATATCATGTAAACTTACAAATAAATTCATTTCTTTTTTTGGAAATTTTTAGTAATAGATAAGAATTTATGGTAATTAGATTTATCTATTTCATGAAGATCACCTTGAAATAAATCTGGGAAGAAGTAGTTAAATTTTTCATTGAGATTGATTTCTCTATGTAAATAATGTCTTTCTGAAGCACACGTTTATGCCTGAAAAATAAACTTACAAATTCAATTTTATGGTTCACACTTCAGAATTTTACTAAACTTTTGATTTTTCTATCCTTTATAGGTCCATTTCTTGTTGTTAGCACAGTAGTCCTATACTAATTTGTCGTAAGCAGTCTATAGCATTTATGCAAAAACTGACAATAGCTCAATTGTGTAATACTGTCCCGATAAAAAAGAATATTAACACTACATCAGAAGAACTACGCATTTGTTTCACCCAAACAGCTGATAATTTTACTATAGCTTTGCTACGCAGTCGATCTATTCGTATTTGAAGTAAATATAATTTTAGAAACAATTACTAAAATCCCAATTAAATTTTTTAACAAAAATTCATGAAATATTTTTCTTGCAAAATATTTTTTAAATTCACCATATTAACGGCCTCATGCTCTTTTACTGGACTTTCTTCTTTTTATCATTTGAAATGTTTTTTCTGGTCCCACAATGGGACACACGTCCAAGTAAACCCTTTGATCTTCAAAGGTCATCAAAGTCCGCTTATCGAAGCAGACTTACATACAATCGCAATCCGCATTCACAACCAACTATCCATATTGCTCCGCAAAAGAAACGATAGAGCAATAGAGAAATCCGCGCCAACATCGTTTGCTCTGACGTTTCCATTATTTCCCGCTATTCAGTGCTACATCAACTTCACCTGTCACTTCCCTTCATCATTCTTTTTCATAATCGAACACAGACTTGTACACGTTTCACCCGGTTCAATAGAACACAAATCACGCTATTAATCGATCAGAATTTCTTCGAACTGTGCATTTGAGGGTGTGAGACACATGCCTGCGTTTTTGAAGGAAAGAAAGTGTGAGACTTTTTATCTTGTTGCTTCTCTGATAAATCATCCGGGCAAAATGTCACTATTTTTGTGACTAATCTTTCCCACATTTTCCCACGAAGCTCACCCATGATCGGCGTTTCTCTTTGTATCAAGCTGGCACGTTTACACATACATACATACATACATACATACATACATACACGCAAACACACACACGCACACACACACACAATCATACACACACACAGGTATGCGTGTGTATGCATGCGTGTTTATACATGTATTTGTATATATGAATATATATATTTGTGTGCATGTGTGTGTGTATTTATGTATATATGTATGTGTGAGTGTTTAAACACGCATATGTAGACAACTCCATATATGTTTGTTTGTGTGTGCGTCTATAAAGTTAGTTGAGATATGTGTGTTCGTGTGTATGTGTTCGTGTGTGTATGCCTAAATGTTCCGATATTTTTTCAAAAACATTAACGATTGAATAAAATTTTTATTTTATCTAAGTATTTCTTGTTTGCTTTTTAATGTATATTTTAAACTGTTTTTTAGAAACATTTTCATCGTCATTTCACGCTGGGGAAAACGAAAGAAAATTTTTAAAAAGCGGGGCCTAGAAATTTTTCCATTTCTAAAGATTCATTCTGTGCATATGTGTTCATAAAATAAAATTTAATATTGGTAAACCCACAGAACATGAAATATAATCTACGTGGGGTAAAAGCATTGTTCCCTTTGGCTTCCGTAAAGATTTTACAAAATAAATTTCGTTTCTATTTGTATATTATATATTGAAAATAGTTTAGAAAAATATATAAGAACAAAAATTGGCAGAGGAAGCAGAGAGATGAAAAGGTAATAACAAGGTAGGGGTACGCGAGTGATGGGGAGAAAAGTATATATTCCATAAAGAGAGAAAGCAAAATAATCACTGAAATAAATACAAAAAAGGGCGAAATGCCATGAGAAGATATGTGTAAAATATAGATTGCTTGATGTTATTATTATATTATTACATATTTTTAGCGCAGCATGGATATATAATTCTGAGATTTGTGTATTTCTTTTTCTTCATGTTAACCATCAAGCCTTTCATAAAAGACATAAGATAAAATGTACCTTTCTATGATAATAGCCTTTACAAGAAGAGAAAATCTTTGAGTACACGCATGTCTGTCTTGATGCTCAACTCTTTCAGGTGCTATGAGTTATTTTTTGGAGCACAGTCCAATTCTTTATATCTCTTATTCTAAATTAGCATATTTCAAGATCTTTTCTTCTCTCTTTTGTTTGAGTAATTTGAAGAAATGGTGATGTCTGTTACGGCGCATTTTATACAAATAATTTCATGTATAATAATATATTTGGCATATGGTTTTCAATTCGTTTTCATCTCATTGAATACGAAAATTCCATAGAATTGTTAGTTTACCATGTTCATTTAGAACCTCTTTTGTTACATAAAATACCATTTGTCAGAACTATAAATTAACGTCTCGGACAGAGAGGAGCTTTCTTTCTGACAGTTTATGTTCTGAGTTCAAATTTTGCCTGGGTCAACTTAGTATTCCATCCTTTCGGGAACAATAATATTTGTACCATTCAAGTTCTTGGGTCGATGTAACTGACTTACCTCACTCTCAAGATTGCCAGCCTTGTGCTATAGTAATAAATACATGGATCATTCCAGTATTAAAGATAATCTGTTCTCCTTCTAAAATGGAGAGGGTGGATTCACAGAACTTGGATAGAAGAATTAGTAAGCTGCTACACACGACTCTAAAAGTAATACCGTAAAGAGGATTATTAAATGCAAAGAACACCGTTAATATCGCGATATTGGAGTTGAAAAAATTATGTTTTGTAGAGTAATGGAAGAATAATATCGGGAGCTGCAGATGTCTCAAAAGAGACTGAGACAGTAGGTGAATTCAAAGAGAAAAGAACAGAACAGACAAATGGAAAGAAATGGAATTACATGGCCAATTCATGCAAGATATTGAGAGTGATAAACGTAAAGAACGCTGTCTACTGTTGTCAGATGGAAACTTGAAACGAAAGACTGAAATGCTAACTATAGGCGTAGGAGTGGCTGTGTGGTAAGTAGCTTGCTTACCAACCACATGGTCCCGGGTTCAGTCCCACTGCGTGGCATCTTGGGCAAGTGTCTTCTACTATAGCCTCGGGCCGACCAAAGCCTTGTGAGTGGATTTGGTAGACGGAAACTGAAAGAAGCCTGTCGTATATATGTATATATATATATGTGTGTGTGTGTATGTGTTTGTATGTCTGTGTTTGTCCCCCAACATCGCTTGACAACCGATGCTGGTGTGTTCATGTCCCCGTAACTTAGCGGTTCGGCAAAAGAGACCGATAGAATAAGTACTAGGTTTCCAAAGAATAAGTCCTGGGGTCGATTTGCTCGACTAAAGGCGGTGCTCCAGCATGGCCACAGTCAAAAGACTGAAACAAGTAAAAGAATAAAAGAATAAAAGAATACCCGCTCAGGAACAAGCAGTTAGAAGAAATCTCATGAAGGCAATGATCGACAAAACTCAGTCAGACAGCAAATGTAGAATCTGTAGTAGAAAAGATGAAAGTATCAATCATCTCTTGAGTGAATGCAATATACTAGCACAAAAAATGCACAAAAAGAGTATAAGCACATTTATGGGTAAATGAATTCATCACGATATTAGCCGAGTATGTGGCTTTAAAATGAAAGTGATATAAACACGAACCAGATGCTGTAGCAGAAAATGAGAATTGCAGGGTCTTATGGGACTTCTTCATAAAGTCTAACCATACAACTGAAGCAAAAAGGACCAGACATAATTATAGAGAAAAAGAGTCAATCTATATATATAGGAATCCTAAGAAATATTTTTGAGATTTGAGACGACTTGTCATTAAACCTCCTGTTAATTAAACTTGTACTAGCTTAAAAACAATAATTATTATCATGTTAATTTCTATCTTTAAAATGACTTACTGCGATCAACTGTCCTGTTCAAAGATTGAAATTCTTTATTTTATTATTATAAGAGTTTAAATTTTAGAACATCAATTCTTCTAGTACATAAATTGACAAATAATTATGAGCGCGTGCATGGTTGTGTGGTTAAGAAAATTGGTTTATAAACCATACAATCATGCCATGCTTCTTAATCGCAAATGTCGGACTGAACCTGTCTGCATGGTGTCTTGGGCAAATGCTTTCTGTATAGGTTGACTAATATCTTGTGAGTGAATTTGGTATACAGAAACTCTGCGTGTGTGTGTGTGTGAAGGTGGCGAACTGGCAGAAACGTTAGCACGCTGGGCGAAATGCTTAGCGGTATTTCGTCTGCCGTTACGTTCTGAGTTCAAATTCCGCCGAGGTCGACTTTGCCTTTCATCCTTTCGGGGTCGATAAATAAAGTACCAGTTACGCACTGGGATCGATGTAATCGACTTAATCCCTTTGTTTGTCCTTGTTTGTCCCCTCTATGTTTAGCCCCTTGTGGGCAATAAAGAAATAAGAAACTCTGTGTGTGTGTATGGAGGGGTCTGTCTGTCTGTATGTATTTATGAGTATTATGTGTGTGTGTGAGTGTGTGTATGCTTTTTATGCGTGTATATGTGTCATTGTGTTTGTGTTCGTTCTTCCACCGCTTCAGAACCGGTGCTGGTTTATTTACGTCTCCGTAAGCTAGCGGGAAAAAATCACTGATAGTCCTAGCTTGGTTGCGGTCCTATGAATTAAATAAGTAAAAGGAATAAAATCTAAAAATATATAACATCTATAAAGATTTGAAAATGTATTTTTAATCTTGTCAAAAAGCGATAACACTTAATCCCCCGTTGTAGTCGTTGTTATTTAGTTCCTGTTATATACTGTTAAGTTTGTGAACAGAAATACACGCATGTTTTAACTCAATTTATGTTCAGACTTCATTGGTTGAGCTGTACATATACCTACTTGAACTAATTGCAGCCAGCGAGCAAAATTCGAGTGATTACACACATCAAATATTATTACAGAAGGCTAAATATGTTGCCACATGTTAAAATGTTAAATGGCTATGAGATATGTATGCACACACACACACACACACAACACTCATATGTATATAAATATTCATATATATATGTGTATATATGCATTCATACATAGAAACATGCGTGCGCGCACACGTACACATATATGTTTGCGTCAGTGGTAATTTTAAAAGTAAATAGTAAAATTATGCTATAGTAGAAGACCATAGGCATTGGTAGGAAGTAAGAGAATTTACGAGAATAATTCTAGGTGCAAGAGTGGTCAGATGTTTGGAACATATAAAATCTTGCCAATTTGTAGCAATTAAAGCCAACTCAAATAGCTAGGCAAAACCACACACACGGAACTATTTTACACGTTAGGAAATGTTAGAGTGGTTTATCTGTGTTATGGCCACCAATCAATAATGATTGCAAAAATTGAAATAGAAAACTTACTTTTTTCTCAATTTCTTGAACATTATTCTTTTATTTGTTGAGTTACCTATGGCTAAATTATTTTACTAAAGGCCAGACGTGCATATACGGTCGTCATATTTATATAATTAGTACAATTCGTTAATTTTCTATCTGAGTAAAGGACACATTGTTTGTAGTATGTGTTAGCCGTATTTATATAACACTGACAGCATCAGGTGAGCTGCATGATAGCTAACTTTATTCCCTCCTTCACTGTGGTTACATTGATTTATTGCTACCTAAAAAGAAATTTATTGCTACATAACAATGAATTCTTTCATATTTTCCCATAGACAATGATAAACAAAGTGAAGATATGATTCACCATAAAATAAAGCAAAATCGATTATTTCTGACTACAATACCTCAATCTATAAAAGAGAAAAAGAAAGTTGTGGGAAGTTTTCGGTTATTTCTGTAGTTTACGGGTGGGATTTTGAAAATATGGAGAAGTCTAATTAAAGGGAAAGTTGAGACTCTAAGCTGTCGATTATAACGTTAGCAATTCCTTTGATTAGATCTATAAAAACTCTGGGGAAATAGTTTTATCGCTGGCGTTAGCACAGTTAACACAACATATCATTGTCCAACAGATTGTTTTACTTTTACTCGTAATGGTAACTCTGGAAACTCTGAGAACAATAACAATGCACGCACAAGCACACATATGTACACACATACATATATCAATAAATTAATATACCGATAAATTAATATATCGATAAATTAATACCAGTCAAATGCTGAGGATCATTACAACCGATGTAATGGATAACATTTCTCCTACAAATTTATCAACCTTCTACTAATGTGAAAAATCATTATTACTATACAAAGCAAATACTAATAAATTGAGCGATATGCAGTCAATTTCCATTGACTACATCTTTCTTTTATTTTGGGACTTTGAAATAGGATTGATAGATTTGCTTGTATGGTGATGAACAAGTCAATCATTCAAGAGTAATGTGTGCAGACGAACAATAATATTCTTTCCAAATTTTCCTCAGCGTCTTAAGTTGTGATAAATGCTATTCCTTTGCATTTTTAAACTCGTTGTTTGTTAACTCCAAGGAGCTGTTTATGAAAATGTAGAAAGCCTCTAAGTTGATATAGTTTAATTTGTCGGATTTTTAGGTCATGTGTTCTACAAGTATGTCGTGCCTTACAATTCAGAAGAACGTTCCGTTTGATGGGTGAAGGATTGTAAGAATGTTACTTTGTCTAGTTTCTGATGTAAATTCATTGGATAGATAAAGTTTGCTCAGAATGTTGTAAAATATATGAAGTTCATCATTTGATTTGGCTCAAGATATATGATACTCATCAAGAAGTGTTTCTATTTCTCTATAACATAGATTTTAAAACGTTGAACAAATGTTCTCAATACTTCTTGTTATAATTTCACTTTTAAATAACCGATCACTAAGTTAGCAAAGCTAGGTGACACTATTGTACCCATAGTTCTACCCTTCTGCATATGCCTTTTCTGTAAAAGCAAGCGTGTTCTCTTTCAGCGCTAATTTATAGCTTTGGTGATAAAGACCATTTTGAGTTGCTCATTTATTATTTCTCTGTAGGATTCTATATAAACAGCAGATAAGACAACTGGAATGAAGGAGAATTCCATTGAGTGATCATATAGAAGTTTGCAGAAATACCAAATTCAAGATTTCCCTATTTTATAAGTCCTCAAGGGATGATGCTCAATATCGGAAAAAAGTGGAAAAATAATTTATCAAAATATTTACTCCAAAATTAAATACATTAAAACTATTTATAGAGACACTGAAAACTTTATTACAGAATGACTTTCCCATATGAACCAAACCAAGTCACCATCAGATATTAACAGTGTTGTTACTGCTGTTATTTAACAACTATTGAGGAAAATATTTTTGAAATAATCACCAAATACTCACGAGCATACATATATTTATATAGAAACTCCCAAAACACAGTCATATACCTTGAAAAATCCCTCATATAGACAAAAATCAGTCAACTGTTTAATGACTTCCCTAGATTAAAATCAAAGATTTATTGAAAATTATAAAAAGATCTCGACATTCATTTGATAAACTTGTCAATTGAACAAAGGAAACCAAAACCCAATCCCTGAGCTCATTTGTTCGTTGGTTTACTTTCAACAAACTATTGATACATTTTACACACACACACACACACACACACACACACACACACACACACACACACACACACACAATAACACACACACACACACACACACACACACACACACACACACACACACACACACACACACACACATAAATGCATATCATATTTACGTACACTAACATTAATATATATGCTTTTCTGCACAAATGCACATATATAATATTATACGTGGTTTCCTATTAGTTACCATTCAAAATGGGATAAACACCAACCATGCCAATAGTAAATCACATGCTATGCCATAATGAAAGATAAGGGCCATATTGCACAATGTAATCCAGCCTTATATAATCCAGCAGGATAGTTATCCAGCAGGATGGTCTTTCATCTTACGTCTTCTCGATCATGGCTTAGCCGAGAGCTAAGTATCAACTAGTAAAATAATTTCTAATGGCCGATCTTTCTCTTAGAAATTTATAGCAGATAAATGCATGTAAATATGCAAGCAGTTATCTTTATAAAAACGACACGTACTAAATTATTCATCTTTAGTAGTAAAAGGCAGAACATTTTGCAGATATAAAATGAAGGCCGGACAACAAAATAATCATCATATTAATAATATTAAGGATAATAAAAAACAACTGTGTAAGGAAAACAACAGTAATGATGATGATAGTAAATAATAATGACGATGATGATGGTGATGATGATGATGATAATAATAATAATAGAAATAATAATAATGATAATAATAATATCAGTAATGTTATTAAAAACAAGAAGAAATTATTACTTCATCTGAAATCCTTGTACAACATATAAGTATCATAAAACTGATTATACATATACAGGAACACATATACACACATATATACTTGCATATACAATGCGTATAGACTTACATAATACATATACGTATATACACATGCACTTATAAATATATATGTATATATATATATATATATATATATATATATATATATATATATATATATATATATATATATGTGTGTGTGTGTGTGTGTGTGTGTGTGTGTGTGTGTGTGTGTGTGTATATATATATATATATATATATATATGTATATATGCATATGCATATAGGTTTGTGGGAGGCAGACAGCTATAAATACGTATTAAATATGATATCTAAGTGGGTTTCCATGATATGACCGGAAAGAAAAATCAAGAGTTAAACAAACAAAAAAAGATTTAATAAAATATTAAGTACATAAGAATAATAGTAAAAATAATCTAGCAAATATATGTAGGACAACAACTAAAGGAAAATAAACAAAATAAACCAAAAGACACAAGTATTATAACAGCAAACACTTAAACAATAACAATAACAACAGCAGTAATATCATTAACAACAGCCTACAACATTTATAGGAAATAGTGAAATATTGTGATGAATGTGTTATTTAGAGTGTAAGCAAATAATTGTTTACAGTATTCCTGGAACAACAATAGCATGCATTTATGACGGCAACAAATATTTTTACACGGGCCATTAATGGCGTTGAGAAAGTAATAAAGTATAAAAACGAGAAGACATTTTTGTGCTATATACTATGTGTTTATAACGTAGGTATATATTAACATTTGTATTCATATGTGTTTGTATGTGTATTTGTGTGTGTGTCTGTGTGAGATTTTTTGGTGTGTGTGTGTTGCTGTGCGCAGAGGCACACTTGTACATGCAATAGCTAACACACTGATTGCGAAGATGCTATTGATACTGATGATGATGATGATGATGATGATGATGATGATGATGATGATGATGATACCTCAAAGGGTAGGCCCGTTCGTCATCGAGTTACTGCGGTACAAATGAAAGGAGGAAAGATTGACTGGAGCAGACTGCACGAAACCGTGATGGAATCTTATATCCGAAGTGAACCTAACAGATTTGGCTATATGGACAGAATGTGCAAGATATGAATTTTACACGGAATGTCTGATGTATCCCGGTAGAAACTAAGTGACCATGTATGGCATAAAAAATTGAAATGATGGTTAACAGAAGTACGAATCGAAGAAATCAAACGTAGAACTTACCAGATTAAAAATAGTAATGCAAAATAGATAAATGTTAATGACACTGAATGCAGAGACACGAAGGTTTAGAAGCCACGCATCGAAGGACACCTAACTGTGCACTAGGAACAAGAAATTAACTTTTCTGGTTGAGAACTAGTTATTGCTGGTAGATCACAATATATTACCCTGTCAGATGAATGAAAATGGTTGACATCAATTAAAAAGATAAAGAACAATATGACGAAAGAGTTACAAATATTTAATCAAGTCTTGGACAAAATTAGAAATAATGAGATCACCATCACCAACAACTTAATGTACGAAGGGGTGCTCAAAAGTTCCTTGTTTTAAGGGTATCGTGGGGGCTTAATCTTCCGAGCTCTTGTACAAGGCTTACAAAAACTGAAGGATGGCTGCAATAAGTGTATGAATCTGAGAGGGGAATATGTTGAATAAAATCATAATTAACTGATCCTCTTGTATTTTCTTTTATCCAAAGCCAGGAACTTTTCAGCACCAACTCGTATGCCGCAGCAGTGGTAGTAATGGAAAAAACTTAGATTGAAGATATCGCAATCTCACGAGAAAGTGAACCCTCGTGGGAAAGCGGTCGCAAGGAAGGTAGACTAGATGTAAAAAGGTCTTGCGAGGGTAGAAATTCTTAGCGACGAGTTTTAGATTCCATGAAACAATCCAAAGAAAGTACTGACAGAAAAAATAAGATATAGGAGAGTGATGGGAGAATTAAGACAAAAGATAAAAGCAAAAGCTGCCGAGGTCAAGAGATACAATAACAAATTGAACAGTTTTGACAAAATAAGTTGTTCGAAACACATCAAAGTAGATTTTTCAAGGAACTAAATGGAGATGGTACAATGAACAAAGAAGAGACAAAGAAATTCTGGTGAAATATTAGGAATCATGAAGTGAAACACAATGGTGACGCAGAATGGTTAAAAAAGATAACGACAAATAACGCAGACTTGCCAAAATAGAGAAACGTAGAGATCACAGGAGAAAAGTTTTAAAATGTTTTGAAAGGGATGCCAAACTGGAAATCACCTAGACCAAATTTGGTCCAAGGATTTTGGCTTAAACGTTTCACTGCGCTTCATGATAGAATAAAAAAACAACTAAATAGCTGTATTGAAACAGGAGATGTCCCTGAATGGATGGAGGCAGGCAGGACGATGTTGATATTGAAAATTCAAAAGAAATTACTTTTTGCAAGTATCTACCAACCAATAATTTGCCATCCACTGATGTGGAAGTTGCTAACAGACGTTACTGAGAAGAAAATAAGTATCTTGAAGAGGGCGATCTTTGCCAAATAAATAAATAAATAAATAAATAAATAAATAAATAAATAAATAAATAAAAGAGGAATGATGTAGAAAAGATTCTAAGGAAACAAACAATCTATTATATGTAGGTCAGCAAGTTCCAGGGACGTCAGAAGCAGAAAGATAAACTTAGCAGCTTCATGGTTGTTTACGAAAAGGGTCACTTGTGGATTCCAGAATGCCTCAAGATATTTGGGATGACTGAGAATATTGTCCTGCTCCTACAAAACAGTATGCCAAAATGGATAACTATTCTAAACATCGGGTCAAGATAAGTTAGGTGATGTAAATGTAAACAAAACTAGGGGAATATTGCAAGGTGATACACTCTCACCACTTATATTTAACATAACAGAGGCTAAATTATGCTTAGAATTTTCCATTGGGGAGTAAACAAGACACCTCTTGTTTATAGACGACCTGAAATTATTTGTTAAAATTGAGAAAGTTTTAGATTCACTGTTTCAAACAGTTTGAACAGTGAGTGATGATATTAGCATGATATTTGGAAAAGATAAATGTACTATGCTAGTTATGAAGAGAGGGAAAATATCTAAGTCAGAAGGGATTAAGCTCCCAGATGAGACATCAATCTGAGCAAAAATGAGAGTTACAACTAGAAGACCCAGGTGTATTCGAGGCAGATAAAATTCTCAGTGAAGAAATGAAAGAAAAGGTGAGAAATGAATATCTCAGGAGAATAAAAACAGTGCTAAGCTCAAAACTGAAGAGAACAGCATTTCTGTTCTAAACTCATGGAGAGTTCTCTAATACAATATTCTGCTGCTTTCCTTACCTGGACTGAGGAAGAACTAAGAGTCATAGATTGTAAAACAAGAAGGGCAAAGGTATTTACATCCTAGAGACTGTGTTGAAGGTTATGCCACAACAGAAGGAATGAGAGAGAGAGGACTGATATCAATAGTTGACTGTGTAGAGATGGTAGAACGTGATACAGAAGAGTATGTGTGAAGTAAATCGGAAAGAATGATTTCAGAGGAGAGGATGAAAAAGCTGCGGAGAGTGTAACGGAATACAAGAAAATAAAATAGAAATGAGAAAAAAAAAAGAACTTCATGGTCAGCATCTCAGGAAAACGCAGGATGTCGCAGCAGATGAGATTTTGGTTAAGACCGAAGAATGGAGAACTTAAGAAAGAAACGGCAGGACTCATAGTTGCTGCTCAAAGCCAGTCATTGCGGACAAATATCGTTAAGGCAAAATTAACCGAATTCTCGGAAAGTGCAAAGTAAAGAGTATGTAACGAGAAAGGGGAATCCGTTACGCACGTAATGAATTTCTGTAATCCTTTGGCACAGAAAGAATGTAGACGTAGACATGACTGTGTGGCCAAGGCATTACACTAGGGAGTATTGCAGCAAAGAGCATTTAAAGCGGGGGGGGGGGGGATGGTACAAATATCAACCAGAAAGTGTAATAGAAAACGACCAATATAAGGTCTTATTGGATTTTAATGTACAAAGTAATCAGGAACATCATGCAAGTTGACAAGATATAATTTTTCAGCATAAGGAAAAAAACAGAGTGCATCGCTATAATCGTGGCTCTATTTGTGGATATGACTGCAGCGGTCAAAGAACAAGAAAAAATAGGACAATACTAGGATTTGGCTTGCGAAATACAAAAACTGTGGAGTTGTTTTTTTTTACGAAAGTAATCCCATTTGTTATAGGTGCCCTAGGTACTATCACTAACAGATTCGGCAGTTTCTTTATCGAGATTGGTGCAACTATGTGAGTTGTATTTTTACAGAAATGTGCTCTATTGTGAACAGCAAGGATTGTAAGGCTGGTCGTTGATATACAAAGAAACTGGTTGTGACATGTTATCAAGTGCATTGATTACGAGTTTAAAACATTCTTACACACCATGAATAATAATAATAATAATAATAATAATAATAATAATAATAATAATAATAATAATGATAATAATAATAATAATAATAATAATAATCCTTTCTACTGAAGACAGAAGGACTGAAATTTTGGGGAGAGGTGGGGCTAGTCAATTAAATCGACCCCAGCGCATAACTAGTACTTATTCCATCGACCTCGAAAAGATGAACGGTAAAGGTGACCTCGGTAGAATTTGAACTCAAAACATAAAGACAAACGAAATGCCCCTAAGCATTTCGCCCGGCATGCTAACGGTTCTGCCAATTCGCCACCTTATATAATGATAATAGCAATAATAGGAATGATAAGGTAGTGGACTAGCAGAATGTTTACCTTGCCTGGAGAAAAGCTTACCAGCATTTCGTCCTTTTTTACGCTCTGCGTTAAATTGCGTCGGGATCGACTTTGCTTTTCATTCTTTCGGGGCCGATAAAATAAGTACCAGTTAAATACTGGGGTTGATGTAGTCAACTTTTCACCTCACCCGAAATTGCTGGCCTTGTATCAGAATTTGAAACCAGTAGTGATGATAATGATAGTAATTATAGGAATAAGAGTAATAATAGCAATAACAACAACAATAATAATCACTTCGAAGTTTGGCACAAGTCCAGTATTTCCAGGATAGTGGGTGAGTTGATAGCTTCAACCCCAGTGCTCAACTGGTACTTATTTTATCGACCCCTAAAAGATGAAAGGCAAAATCGACTTTTGTGGAATTTCAACTCAGAACGTAAAGACGAGCAAAATGGCGCTAAGCGTTTTGCCCGGCATCTATTGATTCCGCGAGCTTTCCACCTTATCTAATGACAATAATAACAACAATGCTTTCTGCATTTAACACAAAGGATTGATAAAAACTGACGAGGATAAAAGGACGTTGCAACGTGGGATTAGATAAAAAGTGTAAACAACGGAAACAATAAAAAAAAGAGAAAATGTCCCTAAAATAAAGGAGACCTTCAGAGTTAATAAAGCAAATTTCTCTTCCTGACTACGGGGCCATTCTCAGAATACTCTCAATCATTCGGTTGATGTTGACCACTCTCATCTATCTTTCAACAAATTTGCTGAGAGGCAGTACACTCTCACTTTGTACTCTCGCTTCTGAAAAATATTAATGAGGGGTTTAGTCAAAGATGAAAATACCATTTCCTGGTACCATTTCAGTCTTATCCATAGCCACGAGAGAGATAAACACTGCCCAATCCTTCCCGGTGAAAGGAAGGAAACGAAACAGGCACAAATCCAGAGAGGTGAGTCCGTATCTATTTCTTTCACTCCTTGACTGGTGGTACTCAATGTACGACTCTCACGAAGTATCAAAAATGAAAATTGACTGCACCTCAACTGAATTTGAATTCAAATTGTAAAGGATTGGAACAAATAATGGAAGGCATTTTTTCCGAGACTCTAACGGTTCTGTTAGACCAATGCTGTACTATAACTCTCTGATTCTGTTAAAATTGATGGCACAATGCCATCAATTTTGGGGGAAGATTAAGTCGATTACATCGACCCCAGTGCTCGACTGGTAGCTATTTCATAGTCCCCGAGAAGATAAAAGCGAAGTCGACCCCGGTGTTTTAACTCAGAGAAATATGTCGGAAGAAACGCTGACAAACACTTTTACCGGAGCTGTAACGATTATGTCAGCTCGCCGCCTTAGATATAGTAATAATAATAACCATCTCCTCTATATGGACTCCTTACCATATTTCCGGACAAGAGACAATGACCGTCTTGCCCATCTAGATGTCCTATCAAGATTTGTTCATGAATCCTAGAGGGAAAAAAATAGGAAATCTAATAGTGTAATTGGAAAATTGATTTTAAAATGCAGAATATTAATTTCGACATACATACCGAAAACAACTCGATATAAAAAAAAAATCATACAAATAGAATGTAATAGATTAAAAGAATAAGATAAAAATCTAGAAATGAAGAAGCCCAACAACTGTTCCTACAGAATTGTCACACTTATCACATAAAAAGAACTCAATGGAAATAAGATAATAGGTATTAATACGCTAGCCGGCCCAATTGTAATTCTACAGCTTCAATATAATAAAGTGACAGGCAAGTAAATTGTGTATTAACAGTATTCCGAAGCCACCATCGTGATGCTGATGTAGAAAATATATATTTATCCTACAAATAATGTCGACGAGCTTGATACACATAGAGGACAAATACAAAATATTGACATAGGGACTGCAAAATTGCTGGAAATATTAAAACAGAAATATTAATAACACACCGCGACGGAAAAAACAAATTTGGTTTAGTTATTAACTGGTGCACCAGCACAATATACAGGAGTTAAAATTTTCGAAAAATGGTCGCAATATCTTTACTAAACTTATTTTTAGCTTCATTACGAAAATAACCACTATGGCTAAACAACGAGAGCAGCCAGGGAGAGAAAGATCGTGTGGCAAACAAATATTTTCACCTTTCGTTAATTTCATGAACAGAACTCGGGTAACTCTGATCTAATCTGGTCATCATTTCCATTATCTAGAAATTAATGACCACCACGTTATCCAATCAATAAAGGCTGAACGAGAGAGCCCCGGAGATGGCTTGAAGGTTACTCTAAATAATCCAATTAATAATTAACAATTTAACCACGGAGTGTATTTTGCAAGAGAGAGAGAGAGAGAGAGAGAGAGAGAGAGAGAAAGAGAAAGAGAGAAAGATAGAGAGAGAGAGAGAGAGAGAGAGAGAGAGAGAGAGAGAGAGAGAGAGAAATTAAAATGTTTATTAAATATGTGATTTTAATTATATATGTGTCATGAAAGAAACTCTCAGAATTCTTTTAGGTCATATTTGCAAATATTTCAGAGTATTGGTGCAGGCACTGTTGTAAGGTAAGAAGTTTACTTCCCATGGTTCCGGGTTCAGTTTCACTGCGTGGCGTCTTGAGCAAGTGTTTTCTACTATAGCCACGGGCAGACCAAAACTACGTGAGTGGATTTGGTACACAGAAACTAAAAGGAGCCCGTCGTATACACATATCTATGTATATATCTATGAGTGTGTCTTTGCGTCTGTGTTTGTCCCCCCCACCACACCTTGACAACCGGTGTTGATATGTTTAGCCCCCCTCCCACACGATACGTTAGTGGTTCGGCAAAAGATGTTGATAGAATAAGTACCGGGGTTAAACAAAAGAAATTAATCATGGGGTCGTTTCGTTCGACAAAATTCTTCAGGCTGGTTCCTGAGCATGGCTGCAGTCCAATGACTGAAATAAGTAAAAAGAAGAGTATAAACGCGCGCGCGCACACACGCACGGGGACACACACACACACACACACACACACACACACAACACACATACACTCACACACACGCACACCACAGAGAAACACTCTCAGACACACAAGCAACATATAAACACACACGCACACCCAAATACATACACATACACACCACAGACACACCTACACCACACACACCTACACACACGGAAACATCACATTCACACACATACGCACACACTCACATGCACACACACCACTCACACACCTACACACACACACACACACACACACACACAGAGAAACAACACATGCACACACACACACACACACACACACACGCACACTTGCACAGATGCATACCATACACACACACACAAACAACACATACACGCACAAGTACACACAAGCAACACATACACAACAAACAACATATACATGCATAGCACACACACAAACAACACACACACGCACACATACACAAACAACATGTACACACACACACACACACACACACGCACGCACGCACGCACACTTACTGGTCCAATGTACGCTTGCTGGAAGATTCCGCTCCAAATGTTGATCTTCAATGCCAATGTTTTATGAAGTGGAAATCAATCGTCTCCCTTGAAGAGGGAGATATTGCGTTTTAAATGGAGACAAAATAATATCGTAATTTCAGTTGTGAAATTACCTCTATTACAATGTAAATCTTATGTTTCTTTACGTTCCGTTCTCAAGACTTGGATTAACCAAAGAAATGTCAGATTCTGGTGCCACCAAAAATGTTTTAAACTAGTATAACACTGATTTGAATGCATATGTACACACATATATACATCTATATAACACACACACACACACACACACACACATACACATGTATATATTTATATATATATGTAACACACAGGAATATATATGCATATATATATATATATATATATATATATGTAAATGTAAGTATATATTTATGTGTATATGCTTCTCTCTATATATAGATGCATATATATAAATGTATATATAAATGTATATATATATATATATATATATATATATATATATATATATAAATAAATCTATCGTAATAACACGTTGGAAATTTGTCGAAGTATATATATGAAAATAAACACAGGCTCCATTATTATTTTTCTCCGGAAATGTAGCAAGATTCTTCGCGGAAATATGTGTATAGATTCATACGTTCGTACCTCACGTTTACTACCACGTGCTAAATTATGCACTGTGCCGAATAGAGCTTATATTTACACACAGTGGAATTGTTGATACTTTTTAAACCGCTGGCATTTGCTGATACAAGTCGAAAATGAGACAAAGCAATAAACAAAGATGGAACAACAAAAAATAACCCAGTTCTTCTCAGATGTGTTCTATCTCTACAACCGAATTCGCCCAGCTTTCAGTACTAAGTATAAGTAACGGGTTTCAGGAATAAATAAGAAACATTTCGCGGTTATAGCAAGAATATCTCCCCTCGGAAGATTTAAAGGAGAGCTCGATGTAACAGAAAAAATTCAAATTTGAGAATGTTTATGTATATATATCATATTTTATACATATTGTTGGCACTCCGTCGCTTACGACGTCGACGGTTCCAGTTGATCCGATCAACGGAACAGCCTGCTCGTGAAATTAACGTGCAAGTGGCTGAGCACTCCACAGACACGTCTACCCTTAACGTAGTTCTCAGGGAGATTCAGTGTGACACAGTGTGACAAGGCTGACCCTTTGAATTACAGGGACAACAGAAAAGGAAGTAAGAGTGAGAGAAAGTTGTGGTGGAAGAGCACAGCAGGGTTTTCCACCATCCCCTGCCGGAGCCTCGTGGAGCTTTACCTGTTTTCGCTCAATAAACACTCACAACGCCCGGTCTGGGATCGAAACCGCGGTCCTATGACCGCGAGTTCGCTGCCCTAACCACTGGGCCATTGCGTCTCCACTTTTATACATATATATGTAGACAAGTATGTATAATTGTATATGTATATAAGTATGTATGTATGTTTATCAAATGTAAAAATAGATTAAGGATCTATGCGAAATAATGTGTAAGCTCTCTGTGCAGAAAACAGACCAGGCTAATAAAATCAACGTAAGAAAGATAGAGAAATTTATGTAATCCAAAGTAAATAAAGCGTCACGAGTCTATTTGGAAATCCAAAGTTTAGTAACCAAGAAAAGTGATATGGTGTAACAAAGGGCCATACAAAAGGTGCAAAATTAATGGATGTTTAAACGTTTTATTTCAGCTTACATGTATTTCCGATAGGGTTGGAGAATCATAGTTGCCTAAGACAATAATCAGATTTATTAATCAATTCCAAAATCGATCAGTTGAATAAAGCAGAGAACGTACTTACTCCATTTATCTTCTTTAGAATTAAATGATACTGGTTACAAGCGAGTATAGTTAACCGAAATAAAAGTAGGAACTAGGTCAGCTATATTAAGCGTGTATTCAGCATTTACTTGATCGGTTAGTCCAGTGATTCTCAATCGGGGATCCATATGATCCATGAGGGTCCCGATTTTGTTGTTAAAATTTATGTACAATAAATTGGTTATAATTCTAGAATATACAAAATATTTTAATAATTTTTAGAAATACAATCCCTGGATGGCTTTATAACTTCTAAAATGACAGAAAAA
>NC_142944.1:44490254-44530254 GCF_046866305.1 Octopus bimaculoides | reverse complement strand
TTTTCATGAACAGGAACTGTTTTCGGTGGAGAATCTTGTGTCTAAGCAGCCCTTTTAGAGAGAACACTGCTCGTCTGATTATACTGGGAAGGTGCTAGAAAAGGTGCGCTAAAAATTGTTAGTATTTTTTCTGCTGGTTAGGTCACTGCGGCTAACGGTGTCTCAATTTAGCAGGAATGAACAAAAAACTGATATAAACAATGATAACAAGTATGCAAGGGATAGGGTTTCTCTTAACCTGGCCTGTTAGAATGTAAGAACTCTTTTAGATCGAGTGAAAACAGAATAGCTCTTGTAACTAAGGAGTTAAGGCGTCTTAATGTTGATATTGCAGCTCTTTCTGAAACAAGATGGTCAGATGGAGATCATCTTGTAGGAAGAGCAGCAGGTTTCATATTATTCTGGGTTGGGAAGCGAAGGGAGAAAAAAGGGAAGCGAAGGGAGAAAATAGGGAAGGGGATGTTGAGTTTGTAATCAGAACTGATTTGCTAAAGGACCTGGAACAACCACAAAGCATAAACAAACGTATAATAACACTCTGGATCCCTGATTCTTGCGGACGTTTTGTAACTGTTTTTTCTATTTATGCTCCTACACTTTCAGCTAGTGAGGAAAATATCCATGCATTTTATGTGGAGCTTAGAAGAGGTATTCTGTCAGTCCTTTTGAATGAGAATTTGGTTGTGCTTGGTGACTTTAATGCACGTTTTGGTAGAGACGATGGTGCTTGGAATGTACTTAGGCATTATGGAATATGGAAGGTGAACAACAATGAGTTGCATCTGCTACAAATGAGCTCTGAGCAAGAGTTGGCTGTTGGAAATACTTTCTTTCATCATAAGTTGATGCATAATGTTACCTGGATTCACCCAAGATCAAAGCAAGGTCACATGATTGACTTTGTATTAACTCGGAAAGCTGACTTGCAAGATTTCTGTAGTCTCAGGGTATTGTGAGGAGCTGATTGTGATACTGATCACAAAATGGTTACAGGTAAGATCAAGTTCAGGGTTCACAAGACGATTCGTAGTGCAGGTGTACATATACCAAAAAGAATTGATGTAGAGCAGCTGAAACAACCACAAGTTTTTCAGTTATTTCAGGAGAGATGCAGCAATGATCATTTTGATGGTTCATAGGAATCTTTGCGAGATGGAATATATAAAATAGGATCAGAGGTGTTAGGTTTTAAGAAGAAACAGCGATGAGACTGGTTGGTTACAATGATATGGTGTTAAATGAGCTTTTAGAAACAAAGAGATCCACTCATGAAAAGCTTCATGCCCCAAACGTAAAGAACAAAGTGCAACTAGAAATGTTGTACAAGTCTCAGAAAGCAGACTTGCAAAAAGAACTCAAGAGACTTAAAAGACACTTAGTGGAGAAATTTGTCTGAGGAAGTACAGGCCAGCCTATGGCAGGAAAGACATCAACAGTTTTTATAGTTTATTGCGGTTAGCTTTTGAACCCCAATCTTTGTCATATATTCTTCAGAAGTCAAAAGATAGAAAGGAGGCTATTAAAGATCCTCTGGGATATGCTTATACATACCGATAGAAACATTAAGGGCCGAGTTCTTCAAGATAAAAATGCTTTTTAATCGATGTATCAATACATGCAGATAAAAATGTTTCTCTAAAATACAAAGATCTGGAAATAGAGGTGACTCGAATGTGGAGCCTAATGACAGAAATAATTCCTATTATAGTAGGCGCACTAGGTATGATAAATATAAACATTCAAATACATAACAAAAGTGCTAGGACTTACAAGTATATGTAACATACAGAAAATAGCACTACTAGGCATCGCACACATCCTACGTAAAACACTTTCAATACAGTGGAAATAAGAGCACCACACCAGACCACAGCACATATCCAAGGCACACAGAGCTACCTTCGGTAGTGCAGTGAAAGCACGTGATAAAAGCAAGACTACTCAATAATAATAATGAGAGAAAATTAGGAGAGAAGATTACGAAAGTGATTAATATTAACTCAGTGCTAAAAATAAGATAATAGGTATAAACACGCTAGCCATACCAGTCATAAATTACAGCTTCAAAATAATAAAATGGAAGATTAGTAAAGTGAGAAACTTAGATAAACCAGAAAACTATTAACAATATACCGAAGTCACCACCTCAAAGCAGACGCAGGGAGAATATATCAACCTCCCTCGAAAGGAGGAAGCTGCCTTAAACAAACGGATAACTACTACAAAACAATAACAATTGGACTAGAAAGTGGAAAACTACTACACGT
Source organism: Octopus bimaculoides (assembly GCF_046866305.1). NCBI lineage: Eukaryota > Metazoa > Mollusca > Cephalopoda > Octopoda > Octopodidae > Octopus > Octopus bimaculoides. The sequence goes on along the minus strand of NC_142944.1, from coordinate 44,527,987 downwards.
AATAAAGCAACACGAGAAAAACGAAAAACAAAAACGTATTTCCTTTTCCACAAGGACAAAGCACAAAACAGATACTACACTGATATACAGATCTCAGATGACAACATAGTAGAAGTGGTCAGAGACAAAAAAACAAAAAAAAAAAAAAAAACCAAAAAGAAACCCCAAAAACTTGAAAACAGAACTGCAAAACATACTAAAGAAGAAATGGAGAGAAAAAGCACTCTATGGCTAAAACCCTGCAAGGCTTCTTGGAGAGAGGAAGTGAGCCTAAGCAAAAACCAACTATGGTTCAAAAGCACTGGACTAATAGCTAAAACGGAGGGACTGATTCTCGCTGCACAAGATCAAAGCCTGACCACGAACAACTATGAAAGCAAGATAATGGAAACAAGCCCTAACACCAAATGAAGAATTTGCAATGAGCACAATCAGACAGTTGACTACATCACCTTTGGCTGTCTATCCTTGCCAAATCTGAATATATATGCACAAACATGACCGAGTAAGTAGTTGTATCCACTTGACAATATGTTAATATTACAACATAAAATCTGACAATAAATGGCAAAAGCGTGTGCCAAACAAGGTACCTGACAACGACTAGACCACAATTATTCGGGATATGCCTGTTCAAACTATCAATGAAATAAATGGTAATCGACCAGACATAAATAATCAAGGAATGAAAAAAAAAAACACCTGCTTACTGATCGACATAGTAGACCCTTCGTCAAAGTACAAAGTCCTCGAAATTGAAGTATTCAAGATGTGGAGCATGAAGGTAAAGACAATACCAGTAATAATTGGATCATTGTGCATGATAAAAAAAAGTTTATGAGCAAAAACGTAGGAACTGTAACTGGACCCTCAACACTAAAAATTTTCCTCCTAAATAGGAACATCCCACATCATACGCAAGATATTATCAATTCAATAATACACCCCCACAAAAAATAAGCAAACACAAGACACACTCACTTTAGCAAATATCCAATAAAATAAACAACCACCAGCAGACTAGATATGTAACAGAAGAAAACTACTCGCATGACACACCAACACATAATACAAGAACTACTACAACAAAACACTGCAAAAGATCCCATAACAAAAGAAACAGATGCAATACAATACTAGGAAGAGCTTGCGCTCCCCCAACAATAAAAATGAACACACAATGCTGCACATACCCTAGCAACATGGAGGTGTAGCAGGTGATGCAGAAAAATTTTGCCTGAAACTACGAAATGTTGAATAATAATAATAATAATAATAATAATAATAATAATAATAATAGATAGATAGATAGATAGATAGCAACATCACACTAGATAAAGCAAATGAATAAGAGAATTCGACCAAAGCCAGACAAACAAATACTTAGGAATCAGTGAACTAGATACGATACAACACACAGAAATGAAAGAGAAGATAAAAAGGAATACTATAGACGAGTTAGACTAATACTGAAAACAGAGCTCAAAGCGAAAAAGAAGAAAATAGGTATCAACACTCGAGCTGTCCCAGTTATAAATTACAGCTACAATATTATTAACTGGATTCTAAACGAACTAATCAAAATAGACAGGAAAACAATAATGACAGGATTTATGATGCACCACCCAAAATCTGACAAACAAAGGCTATATATACAACGTATCGAAGGTGGTAGAGTCCTTATACAGCTAGAAAACAATTACAAAATAACCACCATAGGACTACAGAAATACCTACTTGAGAAGCAAGGAAGACTAATACAAGTAGTTACAAAACACGAACAAAATAAAACACTGTTTTCAGTCTTTAAGGAAACTGACAAATACAAAAAAGAAAGTCATAGTACCTACAGACTATGAAAAAAGAAGGAAGAAACAACAAAAGCTGTAAAACAACTGAAATCCAGAATAAAGCTGGAACAGCAATGCATCATGATAAAATGACGGCAAGAAAAGCCCCCTTCATGGCAAATACTGGGTTAAACTAAACGCAAAAGAAATAGACAAAGGGAAATCCCAGCAATGGCTGAGAAGTTCAGGGCTCAAAGCAGTGACTGAAGGATTTTTAATTGCAGCATAAGACCAAAACCTTGCCACCAGAAATCACCAAAAACACACAAGGAAAAGAAATACAAGTAACTGCAGAATATTTGGTGATGAAGAAGAAACAATAAATCATATTGTCTGTGGCTGCCCAGTCCTGGCTAAGAAGCAATATATTCACAGAGACGACAAAGTTGGGACCTATATACACAGGAAACTATGGCAACACTATGGAATAACAATAGAAAAAAGATAATATAGGTACGCTCCAGAAAAGGTCACAGAAAATGAGAAAGCAACCATACTATGGGATATACCAATATACACATAGAAAAATTAAGGTCAAAAAGCCTGCTATCATTGTCAGAGATCACCAAGAAAAGTGCTTTCTAATCGATGTATCAATACCAACAGATGGCAATGTTTCTCTAATAGAAACGGAGAAAATTTCAAAATACAAATATCTGGAAATACAGGTAACTCGAATGTGGAATCTAAAAAGACAGAAACAATTCCTATCATAGTAGGTGCCTTAGGTATAATAAAAAAATATTCAGACAAATACATAACAAAGACACCAGGACTTACAAATATATATAACATACAGATAATTGCACTACTGGGTACTGCACACATGCTACGCAAAACACTTTCAATGCAGTGAAAATTAGAGCATCGTAACAAACCACAGCACTACCCAGTGCACACAGGGCTGCGATCGGTAGTGCTGTGAAAGCAAGTGCTAAAAATAAGACTACAGAATAATAATAATAATAATAATAATAATAATAATAATAATAATAATAATAATAATAATAATATACTGGAAGCTATGTCAACACTATGGAATAACAACAGAAAAAAGATGGTATAAACGCACGCCAGAAAAGGTCACAGAAAACGAGAAAGCAACCATACTCTGGGATATGCCAATACACACAGATAGAGAAATTAAGGCAAATAGACCAGATATAGTTGTCAAAGATCATGAAGAAAAAAAATGTTTTCTAATTGATGTATCAATACCAGCAGATGACAACGTTTCTCGAAAAGAAATGGAAAAACTTTCAAAATACAAAGACCTGGAAATAGAGATAACTCAAATGTGGAGTCTAAAAACAGAAACAATTCCTATCATAGTAGGTGCCTTAGGTATAATAAAAAAATATTCAGACAAATACATAACAAAAATACCAGGACTTACAAATATATATAACATACAGAAAATTGCACCACTGAGTACTGCACATATTCTACGCAAAACACTTTCAATACAGTAAACATAAGAGCACCACAGCAAACCACAGCACATACCGAAGGCGCACAGAGCTGCGCTCGGTAGTGAAGTGAAAGCACGTTATAAAAATAAAACTACTGAACAATAATAATAATTATAATAATGTTAATAATAACAATAACAATAATAATAATAATAATAATAATAATAATAAATTAATTTCTCGAAAGTAACTTTTACCCCACGAGGTAAATTCTCATTCCCCACACTCAAATTCATTCTTCGCTCTCTCTTCCCCTCTCTATCCTTCTCTTTCTAACTCTTTCTATCTCTCTTTACTCCTGCCTTTCCCTCTCTGCAAAGCACCAGTTCTAGTTGCTAGTAAAAAGAAGCTGGGTATTTATTTGCGAGCAAGACAGTCCCAGTCAGAATACCGTAAGCTATGATCTTAATATGATAATACAAAGATATATCTAAAAAACATATGACATGTCTCTGCAACCTTTAATTTATTTAATTGATTGCTGTGGTTTACATGTAGAATTGAACTCAATTGTCCCGTCTTCGAATTTAATTAATTTCTCGAAAGTAACTTTTACCCCACGAGGTAAATTCTCATTTCCCCCTCTCTAATTCATTCCTCACCTTCTCTTCTTTTCCTTCCCTTCTTCTCTCTTTCTCTCTCTCTTCTCACTCTCTCTTTCTCTTTCTTTCTCACTGCCTCTCCCACTCTGCAAAACACAAGTTTTAGTTGCTACTAAAAAGAAACTGGTTCTTTATTTATAGCCAAGAGATCCACAGTCAAAATGCCGTAAGCTGTGATCTTGATATAATACAAAGATATATCTAAAAATATACGACATGTCTCTGCAACTTTTAATTGATTTCTTGACAGAAAACTTTTTTGTTTGGGTAGTAAGGAAAGCTACAGTAGGTACCTTCCCTCGGCGGTGATGCGATCCTCTACCATCTTTCCTTATGTTCAATATCTACCTCACTTCCGTGTTTACAACCACTCCTGAACCGTCCTCCCACTCGCCTTGTCGATCCACATGGATTATACTGAACTTGCTCTGTTAAATGGCTTCCTCCCCTCGCTAGTTGATCTTTCTTTCTTTTTCTCTTTCTTTTTTCTTTCTTTTTCTTTTCTCTCTGTTATTCTTTTTTTCTTTGTGTCAATGTCGGAGTAGTGAGGGAAGTTGAGCGCCCTTCACTTATAAAATGACCCAATAGCCTGCACAAGACGTGTCTCTTGACAGTCAAGACAGACACCCTCGCCAAACTAACAGCAGAACGGGGAAGGCGAGTATCTGGCGCCTTCAAATAACCAGTGCCCCGAGCAGGCCATACTCGTTAGCCCTGGATGGAAAGCAGCCTAGGAGAAGGACCACTCTGAGTTCAAAACTTGGGGTGGAAGACCCCTGCTGCTTTGGCCGGGCTACCTTGATAGAGATGGTGTCTCGATAAAGATACCAATTGGTAGTAACCTAAAAACTGACCTCGTTTGTGAGTGAAAATGCCAAGTAGAAAATATGACAATAACAGTGTGAACGAGAGAGGAACGAATGTTGAAGGTGCCTCACCCGGCAGGCCCCTCACTCGGCAGGTGCGCCACTATGCAGCAGGGTGGGTCCGGTCGTAATCCAGCAACTGCTACCCATGCTACAAGGCATAAGTGGAGGAAACAAGTAAACATGATGGTTATGGAATATTTCTACCGGAGCACTCCAGTGGATGCGGGGGCTGTGCCTGTCAGAGGGTACAGAAAATGAATGAACAGTGCATGGAAGGCAATGGATCTGTTTGAAATTACTGAACAGAGATTATGTGACCAAGCAAGAGCAATACGAAAGAATGGATGGCTAACAGAATTGGAGCTAGAAGCTATTAAAAGAAGGATATCGGGTAATGCTGGGCATTCGAGAAACGAAAGTGGTATAGTGGAAGAGATGGACAATTGTCCGCAAGAATATGCTACCATGAATTGAGAAAGAATCGAGATTAGTGACTACTTAAACAATGAAGACCGATTAATAATAGACAAGATTTTGGATCTGTTAAATTCAGAAGGGACATAATTTATGCGCGACTTTAGGAAGGCTAACCAATGGAAACTAAATCAAGAGACGAGTAAAGTCAATATCGTATTGAAATACATTGAAACAAAGAACATCACACAATCAAATAATCTTATCAAGACTGTCAGTTGGATTGTGGCAGAAAAATGGGATTGAGAACTATTGAGAACAGAACAGCAATGAATAGAAGAGAAAATAAACAACCTTGGTATAAAAGGAGAATTTCAGAAGATATAAATGATTGAACAGTGTAGTGTCAATACTTGTCAGGAAGAGAAATGGAGTACTTGAGAATGAGTGCAAATTTGAAAACGTTAGGATGAAGTATGGTGTAGATACAAAAGCTCTGAATGTTTTAATTGAAGAACTGATGCAGCACATACTTGCAAAAAGAAAAAAAAAAGATAAAGAAAGAAGCAAAGCTAACTAGGTTTGAACAATGGATTAAGCAATATCGGAAAAACAAATTGTTTAGAACTGACCAAAAAAGATTTTACTAAGAGATGATAAAAAACTTGAAAGATTAGTTCCTGATGCTGATGAAAGACGACTTTTCTGGGGTAAGATATAAAGTAAGTAAGAACAACATTATACTACGGGTGAATGGATCTGCAGTCTGAAACAAACAGCTTCTTATCCCCAGTGAGAAGCTATCCATTTCACAGAAGACAGTATAAGAAATATGAATAAAAAGATAAGCAATTGGAAAGCAGCAGGACCTGATAGTGCACAGGGATCGCAGATCAATCTAATATATTGACCACTGGAGAAGAAGAAATCTCGGGCTGGTTGACAAAAGGACGAACGGCATCAAAATGAAATACTTCGACAATTACAGGCCAATTTCTTGTGGAAATTACTGTCAGGAGGAATTGCAGAAGAACTGTACAAATTTCTTGATGGGAACGATATATTACCGACGGAATAAAAAAGTTGTAGAAGGAGATGCGGAGGTACCAAAAATTAATTATTGAAACTCAAAATGGTAATGGAAGATTGTAAACGGATAACAAAGTTGGAAATAGACTGGATTGACTATCGCAAAACTTATGATATAATTGTACATTCGTAGATCACCGAGTGCTTATGTCTGTTCGGAATTGCGAGGAATGTAACGTATTTCCTGAAGAGAAGTATGATGGGGTGGAAAATTGAACTGACTTCCTACGGAAAAAGTTTGGTCACCCTGGCGATCAGAAGAAAGATTTTCCAGGGTGATAGCTTACCTCCGTTACTTTTTGTTCTCTGCATGATACCCCTGACCTTAGTACTTAGGAAAATAAACCTGGGGTACCAACTAAAGGAAAAATCCCAAACAATCAACCACTTCCTCTTCATGGATAATTTGAAACTGTATGGTAAAGATGAGACAAAAGTTAGTTCCTTGGTGAACAGGGTCCACTGTTTTAGTGCGGATATTAGAAGGAAACTGATTCAAGAAGTGTGGAATAATCTATCTAAAATGAGGCAAGGTACAGTCCTTAGCACGTATTGAATTTAGGAATAGACAACTGATTAAGCAAATTGAAACGGAAGGATACAAATACTTTGGTGTATTAGAGATAATGGAGAAGGAAATAAAAAAGCAACTGAGGAAGGAATATTTCCGAAGACTAAGGCTGGTGTTGCACTTAAAATTGACCGCATGGAATAAAATCGAAGCAGTTAATACGTGGGTGATAGCATCAATTCTATATGGAGCTGGTATTATAAAATGGCAAAAGAGAGAAATGAATGAAATGGATCCCAAGACCAGGAAAATGTTGACAGTACATAGAGCCCTTCCACCCTCAGAATGACACCGATAGGCTGTACTTGTCCAGAAGAAAAGGTGGGGGGTGTTTGATCAGTTGCCAGAACTGTATCGAAGTAAAGGAAAACGACTTAGGGTGGTATATAAAAAGAAAATGCCGTGAAGCTATTGTTGGAACATACGAAGAAGGCCGGCGTCATCAAAACTGTGTATTGTGTAATGAAAGAAAAATTTAAAGAAAAAATGAACACAAAAAAGAAACTGCATGGAAGAAGAGAAAAATGTACGGTCAGTTTGCAAAATATGCGAACGCCAAGCCTAATGCAGAAAACCGGTGGCTATGGATGAGGAGGAATGACCTGAAGGTAGAGACAGAAGCATTCATATGCGCAGCTCAAGAACAAGCGTTAAGGACAAACTATATGAAGTGCAGAATAGACACTCTTCTTCTCCTTCTCCTCCTTCTCCTCCTTCTCCTCCTTCTCCTTCTCCTCCTTCTCCTTCTCCTCCTTCTCCTCCTTCTCCTTCTCCTCCTTCTCCTCCTTCTCCTTCTCCTCCTTCTCCTCCTTCTCCTCCTTCTCCTTCTCCTCCTCCTTCTCCTCCTTCTCCTCCTCCTTCTCCTCCTTCCCCTTCTCCTCCTCCTTCCCCTTCTCCTCCTCCTTCCCCTTATCCTCCTTCTCCTTATCCTCCTCCTACTCCTCCTCCTTATCCTCCTTCTCCTTCTCCTCCTCCTTCTCCTCTCCCTCCTCCTCCTCCTCCTCCTCCTCTTCCTCTTCCTCCTCCTCCTCCTCCTCCTCCTCCTCCTAATACAGGCTCTCCTAATACATGAAAGCCTCCAGGGATAGTCGAGACTTCCTTGAAATCCCTGGAGCAAGTGCCCTCTCCAATTCCTTCTCTCCGACTCACAGGTCTACACTTAAAGAAGTACCATCCACTCTTGACCTTTTCGCAACTTTAACCTTTCAATAAACTCACTCGAGGACAGCACTTCCCTCTCTACTCTCAATTTCCTTTTCAAGTGAAACTTGAAAAAGTCAATGAGAACTCTACAAGAGAGGAATATATCTGTTCTCATACCTTTCAGCCTTGTTCACCAAACAACCTCTTTCCCTACAACAACTACGCAAAGGAAAACTACCTTGCCTGCCCGATTGAAGGGCGGTGGTGCGATCATCACTACAGACTCGGCCGACAGATGGATCCGTCCCACATGTGACAACAGTTGCTCGACATAACTTCACAAGTCAGCAATGTCCGTCCACTGAACGAGGATGTGCAGAATGGTTTCGCCACTTTGCGCGCACCTCGGACAAGACCATCTGACAGCACATTCATACCTGTGGAGTTTATCTCGAACCGGTAGTACCCCGCGCTAGCACTTCCAGGCCAAGGACATATGGAAAGTATGCATGATAATTCCCGACCTGAAAGTCCTCAGGAACAGACTAGCCTGTTCGTTCTTGTCGGCGCCCAGAGTCTCTACGAGAACGTCATTGCACTTCCTCGCCACTAACCCTCCAAAAATTTCTAAAGTGGAACATCCACCGATCTCATTGCTTGACTAGTAGAGAGCTATGAGCGCCTGATAATATTCTGGGTGTCAGGCACCCATTCTCGGTCTTGTCCTCACTCAGGACTGCAGCTCCGTCAAGGAAACGAGCTGCGGAAAGACGAGCCTTACAAACGGAGCCCAGACGCTCACCGTCCAGAAATCGTTGCAGGCGACGTAATCTAAGAGCGTGTATGCACATTAGGAACCACAGCTTACCTAATTTTCTACTCCGGGGATGCTGACAACAGACTGACTGCCTGAATATTGGAACACGTCCCTTCCACAAGAATTTAAATAAGAGACGCTCCATTCTCGTGAAGCAGTAGCTGGAACAAGACACGACAGTCGACCAATAAATGATAACGAAGTCGATGTAAGCATTCGCCACCTCTACCCGACCTTTCAGGGACAAATTCCCCTTAGTTCATTTCTGAGTAAACTTGCTAGTCACCCTATTCTCCACCTTGTCACAGTTCTTATCAACCTGGAGGTCGGGACCAGCGTCCGACGATGCATCGTCCGATCGCATCATCCTGTGTCTCCAGGATATCAACCGCAAATCCACCATTTTGTCGGCGTTGTTTTAACTTCTTCAATCGACTCATATTCCTTTAGGATGGTGCTGACTGTCTCCCCTTCAGAGGCGCCTTTCCTTGTCCCAGTTCGAAAGGGATGCCTCTTAGCTGTTCCAACTTCCGCAGCAATGGCTCAAGTGCCAATACGTATAGAAGAGACGACAGCGGGCAGCTTTGACGGAGCGAGTGTGTGATGCCAAAAGGCTCCGATAGTAGCCGTTTACTTTGACCACTGAATAGATGCCGCTGTGCATTGCAGCCTCCAGCCTCTGAAAATGTGTCTGAAACCGCCTGCTTTCAGGATGAAACTGTCTGCTTTCCAAATAGCAATGGTCGACCCTATCCAATGTTTTCGATTGATCCAAATTGATCAGAGGACCCTCGAGCCAGCTTTGGTCCCAGCATTCTCTATGATGTATCGCATAAGATGTAAGTTGCGGATGGACCTGCTCGGGATTGTGCTTGACCGTAACCAGTTGAGCATGTCCCTTGGGGGCCGACGATATGTGCATCTCTGATCATGAGCAGAAGTAGTGGGGGAGCATCATAGCCAAGTGTTGAGAGGATTTCTTTAACGTTTGAATAATTCACCGCTGGAAGTAGTCGGGGTACAGAATAATTCCCCTCCGGAAGTACTTGAGATACAGAAGAATTTATCTCTGGAAGTACTTGGGATGCAGAAAAATTCACCTCTGGAAGTACTTAGGATACAGAAGAATTCACTCCTGGAAGTACTTGGGATACAGAAGTATGTCATCACTCCTCCAAGACTATCCAGATATTGCAGAGCTTCGGTTTTGAATAAGACGTCCATGTCCCCAGGACTGCGTGATCACAATTCTTTCCACCAGAGCATTAGCTGCGTTCTCCAGGCGGCGGCTCCTCGCTGAGATGCAGCGCTAGCATATTGCTCTTTTTAAAATGTCATTTGAGAAGTATTGGGGGCGGGGATGATACTTTTCTATTAATGCTTTCCTCCCCTGAATGTTTCTATAACGAGCTGCTTCCTCTGTCTTTTGCTTCTTTTCTTCTAAACAGAGTTTAATTAGTTCCCTCTGCCTTGCTATGCCCGCAAAATTAGTTTGCAGTCAATGTTGTTGTTTAGTGAGTAGTTGATGGTGTTTATGTTACTGCTACTGCTGAATGTATTACTGTTATCGTTACTTTTAATATTGTTGTTGTTGTGGTTGCTGTTAATATTAGGTTTTTCTTATGACTGTTGGGGCTGTTGCTGTTGCTGCCGTTATCTTCGCTGTCACTCTACAAGCGTAACATCGTGCTGTAACTGTTTGTGGTGGTGGTGGTGGTGGTGGTGGTGGTGGTGGTGGTGGTGGTGGTGGCGGTAGTGGTGCTCCAGAGGCTGTTGACTTTTTCTGCTGTACCACCTATCAGTCTGACGTTATTAGGCTTCTTGTTGGTATTGCTGCTGTCGCTATCCTCACCTCTCAGCTTGCAAACGCGTGAGAAGAGTGGAGGAAGGGAGGGTTCTTCCGATCAATGTTTCGACGATGGGTGTCTTAGTTGATGCTACCATCTAGAACAGAGGTTCCCAAACATTCTCGGGCTGCTACCCGCTTGGCACCCAGGCCACATTCCTAGCGCCCCCACCTCAACTAGCCTTCAAAAACATAAGCCTCTTTCTAAAGCAAATTCAAAGCAACAATATTTCACAAATAAGACTTAACCTAATGAACCCATTATTTTGTTGTTTTTACATAAATTACCATCCTATTATCACCCTAATTTTTACATGAATCGCTACCCGTCATCAGCCCACTTTTCTTCACTACCCCCTTGGAACTTTCCACCACCTCCAGGGGAGCAATACTGACAATATCTGCATCTCTGATCACGAGCAGAAGTAGTAGGGGAGCTTTGTAGCCATTCAAGTAGTAATTAAAGTTATGTTAACGGGAACGGAACTATTACCAGAGAAGGTATCGCATACGACATTTAAGAAAAGAAGTCCAACAGGTTGTCATCAAGCTCCAACAGGTTGTCATCAGGGCATTGATTAGGACCAGAATCGAAGTTAAAAGTGCAGATGGAGGAAAATGAAAAGAGGTGATCAAGATTGTGATTGAATGTCGGATGAGAAATAAGCCAAAAAAAGAATGAATAAAGCATTCTACCAGGGATTGATAGACCAGACCAAAGGAAATTCGTATGGACGAGAGGATTACAGGATTAGAGGTGGAAGAAATTCAGAGAAGAATACAAAATGAACACGAAGGGTGTGAAACAACAATATCAGGAATTGATAATGAAAGAGTAAGAGATACAGAAAATGAAAAAGGAGGAAATCGCAATGCTGATGAAATTGAAAGTGAAGGAGATTTAGCTGGACAAGTGGCAATAAATGTGGCACAGGAGCTGAATGATGGAGAAAAGCAAATTGTAGATGCGAGGTAAAACGTTTGGTGTGAACAATGAAGTACCACCATATGTAAACTATATAGATACAGGGAAAATAAGGACAGCCACAGGCAAAGTAAATGTTGTTTGAGTTTGGTTAAAACAGAGAATGTTAGTGAAACAAAACGATTAATCATAGCTGCCGCTAATGTAGCTGACATAATAGGATGCAAATGAAAGACTTGAAAAAAAGAAAGGTAATGAAAAGAATGAACCAAACTGGAGGAAGAGGTTACGAATGAAGTTGGAAAGACGCAGAAGCAATCGTATAGGATAATGGGAAGAGAATGAGATAGCAATCAGAAAATTGAATGGACAGTACATGTTACAAAAGAGAGGAAAGCAAACAGTGCATGAAGAATTTTCATAAAGGGCGATTGCGTTAAAGGCCAAACTGAAAATACATGCAAAGGTTTTGAAATTGCGACAATTCGGATTATGGAAACTGTAAAGGTTGCGCCTGTAATAATTGGTGCATCAGGAACTGTGAGTAATGATATAGACAAATGCTTGAAGAAGATAGAAATGGAATTTCCTGTGGAGCTTCCTGCAGAAACTTTGCTTCTTAGGAACATGAAAGATTATCAGAAGGGTTTAGAGCACTTGAAAGATTATCGAAAGCTTGTGGATAGCTAAGGTTGCTGGTAGTAATCTGTTAGCCACATAAATTCAGGAATAAGACCAAACTGAGTCAAATCGAATAACATTGTAACACAACTTTTGTTCTTCGGTGGCAAATAGGAACTATTATTTCCTATTTGCTTATCCTTAGAAAGTATGGAAAATGGCTAATATCTCCTTGAAAATTTTCTCTTGTCACATTTATTTCAAACTCAAAGAATCCCTCTCAGTCCATGACCTACCCTTCTTTTTTTCAAGTCTTCCATTTGTATCCTATGTACATATTGTCAGCCACTAATGGACATACACATCGGCCACACAACAAAGAGCCGTCATTGTGCAGAAAGTGTCGGCAGGAACTGAGAGTGTACTTACATTATTGGCGACTGCTCACGGTTAGCACAAAAAAGAGCATGGATAACGACTTGACAATATCGTTATTAGCATGTTCTAGAAATTCAGCAAAAAACACGATCTTCCGGGCACAGATAAATGGTATGTCCCCATAGCACAAGCATTGGTTGAGAATGTGCGAATGAAGTTCACGTGAAACATGATTATCTTTACTGACAGGCGTGTAGAGCTTAATCACTAAATTATGCACTAAGACACACATGATTGGGTCATTATAGGCATCGCTGTTCCTGCTGACTACACTGGTGATATCTCAGAAAGAATGAAGATAATTAGATACCAGAATTTGGAAAGCCCACTATGAGAAATACATCAAGTAGCAGTCAAATTTTCCCTTGTATTATCGGTGCACTCGCAACAATTTCAAAGAATCTGGATACAATACCTGAAGTCTTCGACATAACAGATGTATTAGAGAGCGCACAGATGGCTGCGGTGCTTGGAACGGCTCATGTGCTGAAGAAGATGCTGTACCTCTTAGTTGTGGGTAGGAGCTGAGACATAATTACATAAATGATCTGTGTTGTAGAACAACAACAATAATAATAACAATATTAACAATAACAACTACAGCAAAACAACAATGATGATAATGATGATGATGATGATGATGATAATAATAACAATAATATTACTACTAATAATAAAGAAAACAAAGAATTAGGAAGTTGCTCAATGCACAACGCACTCCATCCTGAAAGCAATACCCACCGGCTCAATTTATTAAGAAAGAAAGGTGGCGGAGAATTACTAAACGCGAAAGATACTGTTAATACTGCGATACTGGGTCTGAAAAATTATATTGTGCAAAGTAAAGAGAGAATACTATCGGCAGCCAGAGATATCAAAAAGTGATTGTAACAATAGGAAAATTCAAAGAGAAAAGGAGGAACAACAGAACAAATAGATGGAAAGAAATAGAACTACCCGACCAATTCATGCAAAAACATTGGAAGTAAAGATCGCTGGCTCTGGCTGACGGACGGGAACTTCAAACGAGAGACAGACATGTTAATTATAGCCGCTCAGGAACAAAGCTGATAAAGGCCAAGATCGACAAAACTCAGACAGTAAATGTAGAATATGCAGGGAAGGTGACGAAAGTATGAATCGCCTTTTGAGTGAGTGCAGTATTGTAGAACAAAAGGAGTATAATAGCAGACATGACTGTGTAGGCAAAAGTATGCATTGGGGTGTTAGCCGAGTGTGTGACTTCAAAACAATAAAAAATGTGGTATGAACACGAAACAGAAGCCATGAGAGAAAATGAGTATTACAAGGGGTTGTAGGATTTCCAATAAAAACTGAACGTATTACTGAAGCAAGATAACTGGATATGGTCATAGGGACCAAATAAACAAACAGTGTAAGATCATAGATTTTGCAATTCCCTATGATAGCAGAATCGATAGCAAAGAAATTGAAACAATTAAGAAATATCAGGGATCTAGCCAGAGAGCTGAGGGGACTGTGGAAGACCAAGACAACAATTATTCTGTAACAATTGGCGCACTTGGCACAACACCCGAAATGCTATCTAAAAGACTGAAAGAAATTGGAACAGAAACTTGCATTGTCGACCTGCAGCAAAGGACAATCCTATGTTTACCAAGAATTTTAAGAAAGATTCTTGAGATTTGAGGAGACTTGTTGCCACCAAGCCTCAAGGTAAAATACCTGCTAACTAAATTCGCATACACTTGCGAAATAATTTTTTTCTAGTATAGGCACAAAGCCTGAAATTCTTGGAGAGGAGGATAGTCGATTACATTGACCCCAGTACGAAACTGGTACTTATTTTAGCGATCCCGAAAGGTTGAAAGGTAAAGTCGACTGAACAGAATTTGGTCTAAAGAGAACCATATGTGCTACACGTATTCAGTTTTATTCTTGTAGCTTCGTATATTACATTAGGTTCCAGGCAATCCGTGGTGTTGTTCTAAGAGTGCCATGCGGCAGTTTACTGATTTTGGCACAGTACAAAGTGAATGACTATTAAATTAAATGACTAAGAAAGCAGGAATTACAACGAAAGAATGATAAAAAAAAATATTGATCAGTTTCCTGTACAAAGCAGCGGGGTTTGGTTTGCGCCGTAGTGCTATGATCAGCAGGTGTTCCTACTGAGTAAATAAGAAGATAAGTTGATTATAGTCAGCTTATTCACCAGGTTCAGCCTAACAACTTCCAAGAATTTCTCATGAGATATATTGCTGGTCATGGGAAGTGTAAGTGTATTAGGTAGTGAAGCTTTTTAAATTCAAATACCACACTACAATTATTATCGGCAAACGAGAATGGCCTACCGACAGCTAACACTTTTTCTCCGAGTTCTTGGATTATTTTCTGTCTTATATTTAATAAAGCGAAACCTTCTCGAAATATAATAGAAATTTTAAACAGCCTTTGCGTGGCGAAGCAATATTTTTTTTGTGTATTTATTTATTGCCATAACTTTACATAATTTGCCCAAATTCTCAACTGCATTGCTTAAAGGGCTTTTTAAAAAAACATATTCATCATTTGCACATTGCCATGCTTCAAGTAAATTACAGTACATATTACAAAATGGAAGCTATGCTGCAAAAGTCTGTTGGCTTCAGTCCAATATATACTCACCGACCAACGTTCTATTGATACGAATGGGCAGGAGTGAGTAATGGATATCTGACGAGACGTTAAGAATTGCTATAACTAATCAGATCAATCACTTTAGATGGAAACAGAAAATTAATTATAGCTTAATCATGGCGTATTCTTTTATGTGCCAATGTGGAAGTCTTTTTGTGTTTGTTCAGGTGTAACCGCAGCGAAATATCCTTCAAACCACACTACTATTAAAAAAAAAAACATGATACATTGGTTAATGTAGCCCACAGCTTGAAAATAAAAAGATGAAATGGTCATGTCTGGAATGTTTTTAATAAAAGTCTAAATCAGATCTTAACATCATCATCCTCATCATCATAATTATTGTCATCATCGTCATCACAATCATCATCGTAGTCGTCGTCAGAGAGACTAATAGCAAGGAAATCTATACGCAGCTTCCTCCCTAAAGCACAAATCTCGTAACATCTACCTCCAACTATTCCCCTTATCATTTTCAGACTTCGGTGTCTTCTTATACGTACAATCAATCCTCTCTACGTGAAACTCACATGGTATCAGTATTAAGGATTTCCGCATGAAACCCTGCTCTTTTCTACTGCTTCTTAAACTCCTTCGATTAAATTCAGATGTTTTACCGTATAATTTTCTGTTTTCAGGATGTATATTATTTTGCATGTCTTGAAGTAATTAAATCTCCCATAATCATCTGTCTGTGCCATTGACTATCCGCTTATATACACATTCCCTACAGATATACTGATATAGGAATTACCACTTATTCTTTTTCTTTACTGCCATCTTTCATTCGTCATTTCACTCAAGCCTTCAACCAACACCTCCGAAATCCCTCATGCTACACTCCTCTCCACACACAGATTCATACGCACATTTACATTGAATGTTCTGAAACGGGTAAAAAAGACTCAGTTACTTTTATCTCACCTTATGTAGATTTAAATATCAAACATCTAATAATCACAAAATAGAGCAGTTGTAGATGATCTCATGTAGCGAACCAACATATATAAAATTTTCCAGAGCTGCATTAAATAGAAATACTTAAGTCTTGACGAGCCGAAAACCCGCTTCAAAGCTCGATTTACATCCGTATCATAATATGGTTTCTAGTATTAAAATGCAACATACACAAATATTCTAGATCACATAAAATGTAATGAAACGTAAGATATTTAATCATCAACGATCTTTAACTGCTAACGGGGACGTCGTTCACTTAGAACAACACAGCACGACTGTATTTTCAAGTTCAAACTAAATGCCCTAATTTATTCAAATAGCTTTTTAATTTCATCAGCGTGGGAGGGGCAAAAGCACACAAATGATAAGAGGAGAACGCCTGATGAAAAGCGTATATGTTTAGAATCTGTTCCGATTTCACCCCGCCAATAAACTAATTATCACTATATATAGAAGCTAATACGCCTAACGTGTGAGGGATGGTAGTAGTGGATTTCTGTTTCTTATCTGTATTCTCAGTTTGTTCTTCTAGCAGCATCAGCTCCTCGTTAGATAAACATTCCATATGGGACACTAGCACTTTAGTCACATCATCCTCTATAACTTCTTCAAACCCTACATCATTTCCAAGTGTCACAATGTATTTCACGGATATAGTCTGGTCATATATTTTTTCAAGCACCATTCAAAGTTAAAATTTTCCCTTCATTCCATGACTCATGTATGTTATCTGCAACATCAGTTATGTTAAACGTCTTCTATACGTCTCTAGTTTTAGGTTTATACTCCCTGTCATTTGCTTTGTGAGTTGTTGAAATACTTTACTCGGAAAATACGTCGGGTAGTTAGCTATCACACTTTGATCCATTGACTGGAACAAAGAAATTGTATTCTTGGTGACACATTCTATTTTCACATTATCAGGAAGTTCATTCAGAAAAGAACAGTTTGCGAGAACGAAGCATTATTGTATTCCTATGGATGTAAGAATGAAAATGGCAAGATGAAATTGTGAAAAAATGATGTGGCAGGAAGTAATGTGAGAGTAGAGTTAGCTGAAGGCTTATCAGGTTCGTGGACACTTGGCACCTTACAGTTCTGACTTGAGCGATAAAAATTCCACATTCTACCCTAAAAGGCATTCCTTTGTGTTGACATACACCATGTGTAGCTACAGATATAGCTGTCATGCTGATTCTTTTAATCTTGTAACCAGTTGATCATTTAAAAGGTGTTGGGTAAGAGTAACGGTAGTATTTACTGAGTTGGATTTGGTGTTGGGGATGATGGCGATGGTGATTCTAAGGAATATTTTTAAGGTGTTGACGCGTATGCTCCTCCACTGAGGCATTTGTTAAATTCGCAAACTGGATTTTTGGGCCGGAAGTAGATGCATTACTTTGCCTGCTTGAGCGTGTGGGACGACCATCGGATGTAGTCAAAAGTCTCAACCATACTCCAACCTCGACTTAGCGCTGCCACAAAAACAAGTCAGTCATAACGGGTATCGTCGGTAGTGTGGTTGATCAGTTTGTTCTTGTAAATTGCATTGTTGTTGTTGAGGAGGTGCAAAGGCCCACTGGTTAGGACAGCGGGCTTGCGGTTTCGATTCCCAGACCAGGCGTTGTGAGTTTTTATTGAGCGAAAACACGTAAAGCTCCACGAGGCTCTGGCAGGGGATGGTGGCGAACCCTGCTGTACTCTTTCTCTCACTCTTACTTTCTGTTTCTGTTGTGCCTGTATTTCAAAATGCCAGCCTTGTCACATTGTGTCACGCTGAATATCCCCGAGAACTACGTTAAGGGTACACGTGTCTGTGGAGTGCTCAGCCACTTGCACGTTAATTTCACGAGCAGGCAGTTCCGTTGAT
The DNA here is from genome assembly GCF_046866305.1 of Octopus bimaculoides. NCBI lineage: Eukaryota > Metazoa > Mollusca > Cephalopoda > Octopoda > Octopodidae > Octopus > Octopus bimaculoides. The sequence continues at coordinate 44,509,839 of NC_142944.1, read as the reverse complement.
CGGATCAACTGGAACCCTCGACGTCGTAAGTGACGGAGTGCCAACAACATTGTTGTTGCTGTTCAATCTCAAGCCTACACCACTTGACCTAAAATCCACGGTATTTCATTCAACTTTTAAAATACAACAGGGTACCACAATAACTTATGTGATTGTCTTTTCTTTTAGAAAGAGTAACTTATCTTGTTTGTAGTAGTGTTGCTGAGGTATGAAGTGGCTGGTAAGTTGCTATTACTAGTGGCTGTATTCTTTTGGTATTGATGCTAGTTGTGTTGGATTTGATGACAGATAGAGGTGATGACAGATAGCGATATGTATATATATATATATATTACACGCGTATACACATGCACGCACGAGCGCGCACAGATAGACGTATATGTATGCACGAATAAAATAGGAAAAAGTTGTTGTTTTCAGAGCATATATTAATAATCAATTAAAATCCAAGAGACGTGAGAAGAAAATAGAATTTAATTCCGTACGGTTATAGCTGTTTCTTCAATCCCTTTCAGCTGTATCATCAACTCTGATTCAAAGGTATATATATATATATATATATATATATATATATACAGTATATACACTTCTCATTCATATTGCATAAATATATGCATATATATATATATATATATATATATATATATATACAGTATATACACTTCTCATTCATATTGCATAAATATATGCATATATATATATATATATATATATATATATATATACAGTATATACACTTCTCATTCATATTGCATAAATATATGCATATATATATATATATATATATATATATATAAACACACAAATATATAAACATTATATATATGTGTGTGTGCGTGTGTATATAATACAGTTGTATTCATACATAACGATTAAACTACTCGACTACCCATTTTCTTGACATGGAGAGATAAATGGCGAGTTAGTTAAAAAGATGTCTGACGGAAAAGGGAAAATATCTACAAAGATATACTGGAATGCACAAATATCCACAGTTAAAAATTCTCCACCACCACACACATACACACACACACTCTCCGTTAGTACTTATAGTTAGGCATACACAAACATTACCATAAACATACATACTTATGCATATACATACAGGCATGTATACATACATGCATACATACATACATACATACATACATACATATACACCTACATACACACATACATACATGCATACACATGCATATATATATATATATATATATATATATATATATATGTATGTATATACACACTGACACACAGACACACTCACAGAATTATTGTGTTTTTAACTAAATCGAAACGTGGCCTTTGGCTTTAGAAGTAAGTATAGCTTGTATCCGACTTTCCGAGGACGAAATTAGAGATGAATACCAAGAGTGGCACATGTAGCCATTTAGTTACGCTTGTAACATATCGTGAAATATCATATCAGAATTGTACCACGCCAGATTCGAGTTTGCAGAAGAATAATGAGAATGATGACAATTATGATGACGTTGACGACGAGGACGATGATGATGATGGTGGTGGTGGTGGTGGTGGTGATGACAAAAATAATGATGATGATGATGACGATGCTAATAACAATGATGATGATGAGGAGGACAGGACGATGATGACGACGACGGTGGTGGTGGTGGTGATGGTGATGCTAATGACTGCTTCAAATTTTGGCACAAGGCCAGCCAGTAGGTGGAATGAGTTTAGTCAATTATGCCGACCCCCCCCCCCCCCCCACAGTACTTGACTTGTTCTTATTTTATCTACCTCAAAAGGATGTTAGGTAAAGTTAATATGTTAAGGTTATCTGCGAAAACATTAAAAATATCAGAAAACTGAGATTAGTAAGTAAAATGTGGTTGTAGAATTGTTAGGGGTGGGGGAAGTAAGTCCAAAAGAATGACCAGTAAGTACTCTGGTGGAAAAAAGTGATTACTAATGAAGATTAATGGCCTGAGAAATGACATGTTAATGGCACCATTGGAAGTAGAGTAAATTAAAGAAAGAAGAGAAAGATAGATTAGCGGAAATGTATAAATTTAGGAAAAAGGGGAAATGATACAAAGATCGAAGAACTAAAGCAGAGAATACAGGGAAAACCAAAAAATACGAAGAAATATAATAAATGAATTTAATAAAACCAAAAAGATTAATTTGAAATACTTGATTTAAAAGAGAGAAATGTTAGTATAAGGTCGAATACTGAAAATGGCAAGAAATTTTGAGGAGATATTTGGTAAAAATTGTGAAAGCAATAATAACGCGGAGTGGAAAAAGGAAGCACAAAATTATAGTGAAAATATTGAGGCACACAATGATGTTACAAAGAGGATAAAAAATATTTAAGAGCAGTATAAAAAAAAGTTAGCTAAATGAAAAGCGGCAGAATGAAACCTGACCCATGGGTGCTGTCTGAAAGGATTTACCACTCTCCATGTAATATAACTCAATGAGTAATATAACTCAATGAGTACATAGCAAAAAGGGAGGCACCACGAGAAGATAAAGGAAGACAAATTTAAAAGAAAGATTGTTTCAGATTACTGACGGTTTTTTTTTTGTCTATCAAATACATGGTAACTCCTAGGAGGAATAATTTTAGAGAAAGGATATCAACATATCTGACGAATAGAAAGGTTGTAGACAAAAGAACAGAGGGAATAAAAACGATTAATGATTGAGAAAATAGAATTGCAGGAAGAGATTGACAAATTTATGCAACGCATGGGTAGATTGTAGAAAATTATACGACCTGGTCCCAAATACTGAAAGAAAAAATGAAGAAGTATTTCACATTGCATAGCGAATCCGATCCAGCTATAACGGGAAAGAGTTGAAGAGGAGAGAGTGTTAGTGAGTACTAAAAAAAAACCCGTATAACTAGAAAAGATAACTCTACGTAGTTGCCAAGAAGAAAAATAAGAAATACTCATTAAGGAGTTTATAAGTGAATGGCTGTTAACAGAATGTGCAGAACCTCAAAATACAAATAAATAAATAAATAAAGGACTGGTGGCTGTAACTAAAAGTAGGGGTACTGTGGAAATGATTTGGGAATGTCAGGAACGAGTCCTAAGGAGTAAATAGGTTGATACATGAACAAGATTGTTCACCTAAAGGCACAATGTAAGATGATTCAGATGAAAACATAGTTCACACCGAAGAATAATGTTCACGCAGTTAGCTCAGAGCGAATGCAAAATGTATAATTATGATATGATACAATGAAATTTTTGCGGGAAATTTGATTTTGCAAGCACAGAAAAATAGCTATAATTATTTGGCAATAATGGGAGCACAAACCCTCGAAAACGATGAGGTGAAGCTGTTGCAGAAGAAAAAGTGAAAGAGAGAACACAGGAGACGGGATATTGTCGACAAGGGGAAAAAATTAGTACTGTGATCATAATGGTATTTTCATTTAATACTGAATTAAAATAAAGGAGAAAAATAAGTGTAGAGTATTATACCGACTGAAAATAGGAGATGCTCAATGCTGGAACAGGGAAATTAAAAATTAAGAGGGGACTAGTCGATTACAACGACCCCGGCGTTCAGCTTGTAATTATTTTATCGATCGTGAGAGAATGAATTGCATAGTTGACCTCTGCGGAATTTGAACTGAGAACGTTAGCATGGATAAATTGCCGCTAAGCATTTGAACTGGCGTGGTAACGATTGTGACAATAGCAACAACAACAATAGCAACAAATCTAGCGTGTAAAGTTGGAACTACCAGATACCATTGGAAGTACACAGATGACGACCATACTTGGAATTTCGCATGTGCTGATGAAAGTGGTGTGTCTCTAAGGTGTGGGAAGAAGCTGAAAGATGATATAGATAACCCAGAATATCAAAAGGAGAGAGAGTCATGATAATAATAATATTACTGCAAGAGTGAATTAGACGAAAAATGAAACAGGCATTAAAGATGAAAACGGAGAGCAAGAAACATACACAAACAAAAAGAAAGCAGATGAAACCTAACTATGCATGGATCAATTCACGGAAAGGCAAATGCCAGTCGTTTATTCACGAAGCGGAAGATTGGAGGAAAAGGATTTATTAGAATATTTTTGATTGTGTAACTGAAGAACAAACGTCAGTAAACCACTACGTTGCCAAGAGTAAAAATAACTATATAAATTTGCTGCAATGGAACAAGGATTTACTTGCGTGAAACACGAAGAGAAAAAAATGATACCAAAGCCAGATAATTTGTGAAAGGGATGAAACGCTAGAAGAATTATCCATGTAGTTACATGGACAATTACTCAACGTCATCAAGATTATGAAATATCATATCTCAACAATGGGATTCCAGAGTGGAAATTTAAAGAAACTGAGAGTTTGCTGGTTGCTGCTCAAGATCAAGCCGCAAACATTAGTTGAGGAAACCATGGTATTATTTTCCACCACTTCAATGAACGAGTGATGATAATGTTAGGTACGAGTGTAAGTTACTTTATTAAGCGGTCAAATATTAGGTTGGAATTAGTATAAATGATGCCATAGTAAGGTCTATCTCAATCTACACTAGGTAGTCTACAAATAGTATTGATGCAATATTTTAGACAATTGTTACCAGAACGATATAAGAAATGAAGAGAAAATTCTATGGGACTGTTGACAGCCAGACTGCGAGAACAATTGAACACCACAGACCATATATCATTATACATGACATAAAAAAGACTACACCCCAAAATAAGCGTTATAATTCCTTTAGACAAACACCTTGCAGACAAAGAAGTAGAAAAGATGTGGAAATATGCTGAAGTAAAAGCAGAAATATCAGGTGTGTGGGAATACCCAGTAGTAAAAATAAAAATGGGCCAGTTATCGTCGAAGCATTAGGTTAAAGTTACCATACCACATGGAATGTTTCGACATTAAGACGGACACGAACGTGCTTAATAATTCTACACCCCTGGAACGGCTCATACTCTATCATATTTGCATATTAAGAGCTCTTGTTAAAGGATTCACTGTTAATATGAAGAATGAAAAACATCAACAGAAAATAGTAATTTGTATCTATATTCTGCAAAAAAAATATAATGATCACAATAAATCTTTCTACAATAGGTACAAGATAATAAAGTTTGGGTGATGGGGTCTCGATTACATCGACCCCGGTGTTTAACTGGTACTTATTTTACCGACCCCGGAATAATGACAGGCAAAGTCGACCTAGTAATAATGATAATAATAATAATACTAATAATAATAATAATAATAATAATAAACGAAGATCAAAGCTTACTTAACAAAAAACTACCAGGCTTCGAAACACACACGCACACGCACACACACACACACGCACACACACACAGATACAGACACACAGAGACACATGCACACACACGCAGATACACACACATGTACACACATACGTACACAAGCACACACTACACACAAGTACACACACACACACACACACACATCATTGCCGTTTTCAAATAGCGTCAGGTCAAAGCTGGAAAACAAAAAGAGGTATTTGTGCTCATGAAATTAGGTAGGATTGAAAGGTTTTGCTTCAAGAAAATGACACAATATGTCTAATTCTTATAACAAGAAATTTCTCATCATTTCTAGTCACCTTAAGCCGTTATTTTCTGAAACAATTTTTAAGTGTTACACCAAAATGCACGTGAAGGATGTTTTCGACTAAGTCGGGATTCGAAAATGTTGAACTGATCGAAGAGTTTCTTTTACAAAAGTGTAGATAACATAAGGAATGATAAATTATCCACAAAAGCTTCCTCCCACACAAATAAATGTTATTATTCGGAATCGAATAGATTTTCCATTATAGCCCTGCAGCTGCTCTACTCATCGATGCAAAATTCAAAACAAACAACATAACTAGATCTTGGTCAAATATGTAGAACGTACACAAAAATTTTGACGCTACACCGTTGTTCATTAACACAGATCACGCACACACACACACACACACACACACACACACAGACACACACACACACACACACACGCACGCACACACACACACATGCGCACACACACATGCATGCGTGAGCGCGCTGAAATAATCATTTGGATTCTATTTACATTTTGAAACAACGAAGTTGGTTTTTCTGTAATCTATATTTAAACTTTCCTGAAATACTCACTTTTATCACATAGTATATCTTATTGAATTCTAAATTAAATGTTTTATTTACTTGATTAGGAATATTCCCGAATGAGTATGTGTCTTAATACCGAACAAGTTTGGTAGTTTTGTTTTAGTTTTGTTTCCATTTAGAGAGTAAACACAATATTTGACGAGTATTGGTTGTAAGGCTTCGAACTTGCGTTTATGCAGGAAAATATTGCACACGCACAAGCACACACCGACACACGCGTGCACAGACACACACACGCGCGCACGCACGCATACACATACACACACACTACACAATCATACATGCTTACATAAACAGTAAGATTAATTAATTTCCTCATATCGCTTTAAGTAATTTTATATAACATTCAGGTGTTTATGCAGCTGAATATTAAATAATTTTAATACCTGTGGTTATTCATAAAACAGTCTAATAATATATTATATAATTTCCATACATCAAGTACGTTAAGCCATAGATTCGTGCAATAATTGAAGAATTTCCAATATGTATATATATACTGTAATAACTGGTGGAATTGGAAGCCTGAACCTAGTATAAAGGAATTATTTCTCCATTGGTTCTTATACTAAATCAGCTGAGTCATCTAGATCTACAATAAACTATTTGATGTTACATCACTTCATATCATAACTCAGTCAACTAAAGTACCTTTACATGTTCACCTAACCCATAGAAATAGTAGCGAAATACTCCTCTTATCATGCTTTACCATTAAGTAAAGGAAAATTAACTTTATATATGATGTGGCATTACTCATCAATAATTGTCTGTATTAATAACTGCTTCAGTACCTTTGTTTGATATCAGGTTTTGGTAAGTGTCAGCCAGATTCTATGCAGCAGCAGCATGATCACGTGATTGCTCACCACCAACAGTAACAGCCACAACACTAACAACAACAACATATCTTTATCATATAAGTAACAATCAACTGTAGCATAAATACATTCTAATAAAATAAGCATTTGACTCTCACTCACACACATCTCATCAAACCCAGAAATATATTTACAATTTTGCTTTCAGACATAGTCGGTGTCCAGCATATTACTGTCTACTGGTTGAAATTAATAATGACGCAAGAGAATGTAGGCATATACATACATACATACATACATACATTCACAGAGAAAGAAAGAGAGAGACACAGAGAAAGGGAGAGAGAGAAACAGAAAGAAAGTTATTTACACAACTGTGCTCACTTATTACGTTAAGACATACGCTTCCATAACACCCCTTCTCGCTTACATAAGCACCTATCGCTCGTTTTTGCAGGTGTGCGCTAATTACCATACTTACGAATACTTACAAATTCATGCACTCACATATATACAAACAATCACACGTACACACATGACTGTGTACACCTGTGAGCTAATTAGAAAACTCATAGGCATAGATAAACATTTTCAGAATTGAATGACCAACAGCCAATAGGTAACTTTAGCATACCTTTCTATGTGCCCTGAAGTAAAGCTATGCTGTTATCATTTCATTATGAATATAAATTCCTCTATAATCCAAACGAAATTAGTGAATTTGATTAGTTAACATAACAAACTTCACGAATTACTGGTTCATGGCATCAAAAAGTATCTGAGAAATGAAAAAAAATAAATCAATAGATTGATAAAAAAATAAAATTGTTGATGATGTACTTTTAACTCCAGGTCATCCTTAATGAAACAGCTCTGTAATACAACCTTGGCCATTTAGTTTTGTTCAGCTTTATTAATTAGTGTGTTAGTGGAGGCGCAATGGCCCAGTGGTTAGGGCAGCGGATTCGCGGTCATAGGATCGCGGTTTCGATTCCCAGACCGGGCGTTGTGAGTGTTTATTAAGTGAAAACATCTAAAGCTCCACGAGGCTCCGGCAGGGGATGGTGGCGAACCCTGCTGTACTCTTTCACCACAACTTTCTCTCACTCTTACTTCCTGTTTCTGTTGTGTCTGTAATTTAAATGGTTAGCTTTATATCCCCGAGAACTACGTTAAGGGTACACGTGTCTGTGGAGTTAATTTCACGAGCAGGCTGTTCAACTGGAACCCTCGACGTCGTAAGCGACGGAGTGCCAACAACAACAAATTTGTGTGTCATCTCATTTAGTAAGACTGAGGTATGTTGCAAAAGTGGGATTTGGTTGTTATTTCTAGTTATCACTTTACGATCTGAACTGTAAACAATTGTTATAAAGAAAGAATATAAGTATTGCGTGCTTAAAAGTATGATAAACTTGAACTCGTGGTATATAGTACATGTATTTTAATAAAATATTAAATGTTTTGTGTTTGTTATTATTTAGACAACAGGTCAACCGCGATCTAGTAGAGATATTTTCCAGTCTTGACCATTCGTGTCCGATATTGTACCTATATTAGATACCAATACATACCCGACATCTTGATGAACTGATGCAAGTATACTTGCATCTTTCCCAGAAATACACAGAAGTAATTGTATCTGGTTTAAGGTCCAAGGAGAGAGCTTTTATGGGATATCCCTATCTAAAAGAAATAACAGTTAATACTCTCTCAAAATCTCATCCGATCGTCTAATAAAGGACTATTTTTTATATGTTCCTGGGTTTCCTAAACATATAAAAAAGACTGGATGACCATGGCTGTAATATCTTTGATGTATTCTTTTATCCAGAACCGACTTGGGTCTAGAATACAATAACATGTAATCCATTGCATGGAACTCAGTATATTATTTACTGTAGCTTTCCACTTCTATGATTGTGAAGATCAAATAAGAAAAGAACGAAATAAATTATTTGAATACTGGTTTCTAATTTTAGCGCAAGGCCAGCAGGTTTGGGGGCGGTGTAAGTCGATTACATCGACCCCAGTGAATATCTAGTACTTATTTATCAACTCTGAAAAGATGAAAGGCAAAATCAACCTTGTCGGTATTTGAACTCAGAACGTAAAGACGGACGAAATGTTGCTAAGTATTTTCCTGTACATACTAACGACATTGTCAGTTCACCGCATTTTAAAGTGCTTGAATATTAATTTCAAGTTTTAAGGTCGGCAATTTCGGGGGAGGGGTTCAGTCGATTGCATCGACCTTAGTACTCAACTGGTACTTATTTTGTGAACCCCGAAAGAATGAAAGGTAAAATCTACCTCGGTGGAATTTGAACTCAGAATGTTAAGACAGACGAAACGCCGTTAAGCATTTTGCCCCGCATGCTAACGACTCTACCAGTGCACCGCCTTTTGAAGTGCTTAAATAATGATTAATCATATCAGTTTCGATGGGTGAGGAAGCGGAGTTAATCAAGTAAATTTCAAAATTCGACTTGCTTATTTTATTGACTAATGTAACCTTGGGGTGATTTGAACTCAGAAATAAAAGGGACATAACTAAATACAAGATACATTATTTATAATACTCTTATGGATCTCTTCCATAGGCACTGAAGGGGTTAAATGCTTTGCTAGCCAGGGAGGGAAGAGAAATAGCGATAATCAATTACAGAGCTTCTGTGATAGGTTTAGCCAGATAATCTTGACCTGGAAACCCAGTCCAAGGGTTTATTGAACAATGAGATCAACACTAAACTAAGGGCGCCTAAGTTGACTTGTCGTGGTATTAAATCGCACAAATGATTAAGTGTAACACAGGATAAGGTCATAGAAGGATTTGAACTTAGAATGTAAAATATCGAAATCAACCAATGAGTCTCGTCCAATGCTGTAACAAATCCATTAATCTAGACTGCTACTTAATTTATTGTCTTTGGAAGGATGAAAGACGAAATCGACTCGTTGGTGTTTGAACTGAGAAGATAAAATGCTGGAATAAATAACGCAAGCTCAATACAGTTTACTTATGAGCAAACTGTATCTCCCAGTCATTACTTGATGTAACGAATTTGTCCGAAAACCTATTCTTACTTCGTCTAGAATTTTAAAGAACCACCTCAGAGTCCTTTTGTCTGTTACAAATGCATCAATCTTACGTCACTATTAACAGAATGTAAGTTCACACCAGATGGCTCACACCATCTGATACATTTACATCTAGATACATTACACCCGAACTTTAAAACGCAATCGGCGTAGTCGGAATTATTTTAATGATTGCACAGCCTATTTGGAGCTAAACAACAGTAACAGTAACAGAAATAACAACGATAACAGAAATAGAAATATCAATGATGGAGATCCAACGTGCGAGATGGACCTGATAGAAATAATAGCTACATTTCTATCAAATCAATCAGGCTGCTTCAATTAAAGCAACCGGAGAACACGTGCAATTTGAACTTACATAGAGTGTATTTGAAAAATACATAGAACAGTTTTCATCATACGATTTATGCATCAGGGATGAGTGGATGCTAAACAAATTGATGAATAAGAGTATGAGAAAAGCAGCTCCGAGAAATAAAGACCATTGCAGTAGCGATAGAAGAGTTAGAGAGTGAAGACAGCGTGCTTAAGGACCAGAGTTCGAAGTATGTCTCTGGGTGAGTAGGTATTATTTAACTGACTGCACAGACCAAACATTTTTGGTTTATGGAGCATGCCCATAAATCATGGCCACACTACGCTATCTCTGCCTATTAACTTAAAAATTGCCTTATCCCGATACGATCTGGATGACCCACTGCGTCTAGTTCATGTTAACATTAACACATTCGAGAAGTCCTGTCGCTTTCTGTTTTATAGAGTTGTAAACGTCTGAGCAAATTTTCGAGGCTTTTACACCCCGACCTTTTATCAGCTACCTCCATATAATACCAGTGTGTGTTTAAAACACCGCTCTATTCTCATATTAACAATATAGAGGGATATTCTAAAGAAAGCTTCTGGGTACCTGAAGAAATCCAGCAATGCTGTTTCTGTCAGAAAATACTCGGTCGCTGAATATTTGGCATTCTCTCCTGATCGCATGCAACTCCGTTGACTTAGCATTTGAGTTGGGGAATACGGTTTGTAGATTGAGATATAGAGCTTTCCGAACTACGTTGCCACTCCAACTTCCGGTCTAAGCTGACTGAGGGATACGTACGACATATAGTTACCGTAGGTGGGGGCTAAAGTCAGCGTTCCAGAAATATTAGTCCCGCTGATGGTTACTACATCAATATCCAGTGATTTTAGGGGATCGCAAGCTCCGTACATTTATTCTACTTACTCTTCATGCGATATTGGTCGGTATGTTGAATGTGGGAGAAACCACGAATATTTTTCCTTTCATACGACGGATGACCGACTTTCTTTTGGTTAATTGTCGATTTATCCTCAAGCTACACTTTGTACGGTATTTTATTTGCTGCACTTAGGAAATACACCACCTCTTTGGGAAGCTGCTTTAAGTAGTTTATAAGATGATTTTCTCGGATGGTACGATGCAGAATTGTTTTTTTAAAAGGTTTTTATATTGCTGCCTTTGATTACGGCTGTCATGCATTAATGTTTACAATTGGTGTTATGAGTACTTTTCTATTTGTAGTTATATCTGTGCTGTAAGATATAATGGGAATAGGTTTGTATAGTTGGTTTGTGGCAGCCATTTCCTTTCGAACATCCTGACTTACTTTGGTTTGGTGGCTATTCATCTGTAAATTTCCTTTGTTTTCTGTTTGTCGATGATTCGTTTCACCCTTGTTGGACGACATGGCTGAAAAGTGAAAAGGAAGGAAAAGGAGGTTTTGTGAATTATTTTATTGCTTTTGTTTTTATTGATTTTTGTGGCTGTGTCAGCAGCAGTGTTTTTCTACTTAGCTGTTTTGTGAAGATGTTTGGATGTCCATCCATTGGGTAGATTGATTAAGTCGGCAGGAGCAGGTGTTTTCCTAACACTTGATTTATTTGGATCAAAAGCTTTATCTCCACATCGGCCCAGTTTCCTTTTTCAGCTTTGGACTTAGAGAATGTTCCTTTTGGGCTCGATGTCTGTTAAGCTGGATATCTCCAGCCAGCAGACGTTTATTCTTAAAGGGAGGTTAGTCACTCCTAAATATGCAATTCAACGGTCGTGGTAATATTGGCTTATCATTCCATTAATATGGAATGCATGGCACGCCTTTTTGTCTTTCATTTCATTCGTAAACCTTACTTTAACCGTGCTGAACATTCTTCTTCATGCTATGTCACTTTTAACGACACATATTGGCGTCAGCTATCTTTCTATCTGAACTTGAGTTAATCGATTCACATGACTGTCTTTCGTGCTTATGCATTTAATTATAATTTTATTGCCAAATCGACTCAGGTGCATGCAGATATACATATCTTTCAATTTTTTTCTATCAGTTTCCTCACTTATGTTATAATGTCATCCGACTGCTCGCTTATTTTAGAAGCACGTGTTAAGTTTGCAAATGACCTAGTCTTAGAAATGTTCGCACATTCAACGGTGGCTGATCTAGTCTTGATGGTAGCAGCATCTTTAATACTGCTACGGAGCTGAGGTTTTGTCTGTTGGCATATAGGACTTTTTTATCGCTTTTCATTATCCTTGTTTCTGTCTCCATCGTCGCCGTCGTTGTAGCTTATTGCCATAGTTAACTATTTCGTCAGTTGTTGTTGCCATCACAGCTAACTTTTCTTGTAGCTGTGGTAGTGGTGATAATGGGGCTCTTACTAGTGCCACCCATTCTTTTGTTACTCCTGTTGTTGTTGCTGCAGTGTCGTCGCTACTGTTTTTGTTGTTGCCGTCATTATCGCCAATTGTCGCATTGTTGTCGGCAGTTTGTTTGGCTGTTAAAGGTGGTCACGTAGTGGTTGCGCTACAAACTTTCTTCTTGCTTCTGTCTCCTTTCACAAATCCCAACGCCATGTGTTGAAATGCAAAAAATAAAATCAGAAAAATACAACTAGTTTCGATAAGAACGACGATTATAGCCTGGCATCCTCAAGATACCGGTAAGTTTAGGGGTTTAGTGATGCAGTAATACAGACATTTCATCAGAAAGACTTCTTAAAACATTTAGATTTTGTAAAAACAAAACGAGTAATAGGGAGTAGGCCTAGTTTATATACAAAACAATATATATTAATAATAATGATGATGATGATGATGATGATAATAATAATAATAATAATTGCCCGGATGCAATACCAGGCAGTGGCTCTCATGGCTTCTGATCTTAACTGATTGGAAGTGTTATCATGTACAGTGTTTTGTCTTGGTATAAAAAGATGGGCTACAGCAAAATATTCTGCTTAATACCACAGATTTGCTTGTCAGTTGTTTGACCTTAACCAGTTGAACATGTCCCTTGGTGGCTGAAAAATGGCGAGCACACCAGTTTACCGTCAAAGAAACACTGAAGACGTAGACACATTGCATGTCTGCACACCATCAGCCACAGCATATCTAGTCATCCATTCAGCGGATATACATGGACTCAGGTGTGATTGTGTGGTAAGTAGCTTGCTTACTCTCGAAGCATGCGCCGTCAGTTACCGGCTACTGCTACTGTGAATGTCACATCGCTTTGAGGTGCAGTCCTCTGATGTCCTAGTTTCAGTCGGATGTCCCACAGCACCCTCAATTTCTATAGTTGTGATTCTAGAGTCTGTATATACAGAGAAGATGAGAGGGGACACCCTTGACGGACCGAGTGCATGATATTGAATGGTTCCGATTGATAACCATTAACCTGAAATGCCGTGCAGATGTCGCTGTGCATTTCAGCAATCCAACCACGGATGACGGTTCCGAAACCGGCCACTGTGAGAATGGCTTCCATATATTGATGGCCAACCCTATCGAAGGCGTTTGATTTCTCGAAATTGATTAAGGCTCAGCCCATGCTAGGTTCTTTAACCACGCTCTGTATGATGTATCACATGAGGTTCAAGTCGTTGTGAATAGATCTGCTTAGGATAGCGCATGTTTTTCGTCAATCCTTCGACGACAAGCACCAACCCCTTCGCTAACACTTTGGTAAAATAAAATTTAAACTGTTTTTAACAGAGTTATGTACCTAAAATTTTCTATCTGGTCCTCCTCGTTCGGGTTCTTTCTTAGATCCCGCTCTGCTGTCATTTGCGATAGATATTTGCTAAGAGGCCTCCAAATAACCCTGGTACATAAAAGTAAAATTTGCACGGAAGACTGGTGAACAAGGCGAATTGACACATCACCATCATGCAGCCCATCATCGCTTCTCGTTGTATCTGTAGCTGTTACTGGTTACTCGCAATGCTCCACCTCTCTTGCTGAGAGTTACGGCAGACTGTCGGGATGGAGGCTGAAGCCCATCCTGTGTTCCAGTTCACCATTTCTCCTAAACAGTCGAGCAAAGCGTCGCATATGCTCGTAAGGTGTCGAGTAAAATGTGTCCAGTATGATCACCCAAAGACCAAATTGTCACTCCGTTGTCATGTTACGGCTCTGCCACTTGAGTCCATCGATCAGCGTTCCTTCCCTCGTGTTTTGTTTTCTCAGTTTGTGCACTTGGCGTATTCTTGTTTTATATTCTATGGCGTATAATACGACTGCAACACGCATAGAGATAACTACTTCTGGTGGTATTTCTGCAACTTTACCTACACCACACTCTGGCCGAGGCATATCGGAATTAATTGTTAATTCTTCAACTTTCATTGCAATTTTATTGTGGTTGTATTTTCCTTGGCTTCTTCACTTGGAAAGAGTGACATAGGTTTTTATTCCGTAAATTGATCTGCGGCATTACTCAATCTAGACTGCATCACTCGCTCGAGTCACCTTGTTTTTAATGACTTGCACTTGTAGATAATTGTATTTCGTCTTTCTCACTTCGTGTATTTCTTTCGGTGTGTTCACAAAAATAATTCTACTATTCTTTTGTATGTGAGATTCGGCATCACTTAATGTCTTATCCGACATAGTAACTTTCTCCATTCGATGATAAGCTTGTGCAAGCCGTTTCCATTTTGCTTGGAAATTAAAACGATCCGGCGACTGTTTCCATTCTGTTAATGTCTGAGCTGGTTCTGGCGGTGGTAGCGCTGGCAGTGAGCCGAATAGCCTGAGCCACTAAGCGACGTGCCTTTAATCACGATAGTATAAAGCATTGATTAAAACAAGTCGAAAATTACAGTGAAAATTGTTACAATAAGGAAGACAAATACAACAGTAATTTTAAAAATTACAAAAATGAGAAGCAACAGAAACAGATCTGGTCCATGGTTCCTGGTTGAAACGGTTCGCAAGTCTCTGGGAAAACAAACAATACATATTCAGTAAGGAAGTCCGCTGTGGCTAATAAAAAGAAAGATCCTGAATAAGACAAATTGTAAGGAAACGTACCTCAAATTATCAATTAATTACGTGTGTATCAATTACGTAGGAGCTCCTAATTGGAGACATGTTTATCAACACTTACACAAGAAATACCTAATATATGTTCAACTGAAAATCTGTCAAAAAAAAAAACGAAGAGAGGAACAGAAGAGTAGTTATTGATTAAACAGGTGACCTTGCGAACTTACAGGGAAAATCTGAAAATTTATGCGTGACGTGGATCAAATATAGAAAAGCGTACGACCTAATTCTACTCCTATGGAGCAAGCGTTGCCTAGAACTCTCCAAGATCTCTAAAAAGGTTAGGTGTCTGTTAGCTTCCAAAATCCAATTTGAGCACGGCAAACTTCTTTTATGCAATCAGCTTGTGGGCATTTATATTTAGTAAGTCATGGAGTAGGCATTATTGATTAAAAAGAAGACAAACTGGAAGTATACGCACGTACATACATATATGTATGTATAAACGTACATATACGTATGTAAAAACATACATACATGCATACACACACATAAATACTTGCATATATGTATATAAATATGTACACACATACATATATACTCACGTAACCGCTATACATACACATACGCATATATTTAAATAGTCCCTTCGGTGTTTCTGGTACTACTGCATATGTTTAAGATGCTCATTGATCTATTATACTTCATTACTTTTGTTGTTCTTGTTGTCTTTGTTATATAGTTTCTAATTAAGGCTGAAACTTAAAGCAATCTAGCCGTAACCATCGTGTCTTTATTTCCAGATATGTTTTTATATCAGTTTCCGTGATTCTATCTGTATTATTTTAGGCGTTAGTGTGTACGCTAAGGGACATTCGGCTGCTATTTCTAGCAGCTCAAGTGGTTTCCCCATAACCTTACAGTGTTTCAGCCATGTGACAACAATGTCTCATGCGAGCAATAAAGACCCCACAAAGTTGTTTATAAAATAGTCTTAATTAGACATAGATCAAAAATGTGTACGACTGAAATTTTAAGTTCCAGTATTCTCTTCTACTCTTTTACACATTTCAGTCACTTGACTGCAGCCATGCTAGAGCACCGCCTTTAGTCGAAGAAAACGACCCCAGGACTTATTTTTTGTAAGCCTAGTACTTATTCTATCGGTCTCTTTTTGTCGAACCGCTAAGTTTCGGGGACATAAACATCGGTTGTCAAGCGATAGAGGTGAGGGGGACAAATAAAGACAAACACACACACACATAAATACACACACACTCACATATCACATACACGCACACACACATATGCACACATATATACGACGGGCTTCTTTCAGTTTCCGCCGACCAAATCTATACTCAAGGCCCGAGGCTATAACGTTATTTTATTTTCTTCAATTAGGGGTAGTTGCGTGATAAGGAAGCTCGTCGTATTTATATACATGCGTACTTATAATCATCCCAGGAATACGGACTGTGATCATAAGAGTCATGTGATTTGTGGAAACGCGCGTAGCGATGCATTAAATGTTTATAAATTCAAGCATCATTAGATTATATATGTGTGTGTGTGTGTGTGTGTGTGTGTGTGTGTGTGTGTGTGTGTGTGTGTGTGTGTGTGTGTGTGTGTGTAAGTATTTTTGCGACTGTGTTTGTCCTCCACTACCGCTCGATAATCGTTTTTGGTTTGTTTACTTACGCATGACTTAGCAGTTCGGTAAAAAAAAACCGACAGAATATGTACCAGGCTTAAAAGCAAAGTACTGAGGTCTATGCATTCGACTACTAATTCTTTAAGGTGCCCAGCATAGCAGCAGCCAGATGACTGAAACAAATACAAAATAAAAACATAAAGATTACGAAATATAAAAGTAGACCCTTATAAGATTCGAACGGTGACAGAATGCGTGAACATCATACTACAACATATCTAATATGTTTCATCTAATACTGCTTTAAACTGCCTCAAAAATATCCACTACTTTTACAAATAGTACTACACATCGAATGAATAGCTGAGATACTACTGCTGAAACTGTTAACACAGCAGCTGAAAATTAAGATGCTATTCATATTATTTCTAAATATATAAACGTATTGCAAGAAACAGCAAAGGTTAAACATTTAACAACATTATGTCTTAATAAATCTATATTTCAGAATAGTCATTCTCAATAAATGATTGCAGCTTTTGTAGCTTTTCAACATTTGTATTTTATTCACCTCAGCAAAGTGGCTCGTCATAGCTACTTCCATATGTTATCAAATAAATAAATGAAATAAATATATATATAAATATATAATATACAAACATATAGATAAAATAAAAATAAAGTTATATAATTAGATATTATCCCATACTATATTGATAGGATCATAATTTAATTGCGATTACTTGAATGAAAAAAAAAATTAAATATTACAAATTAAGACAGCTATTGATTATGTCGAGGGTGAAGATAGAAGTCAGTAATGTTGCTAAGTTACTAAATTTTTATCTTTCTTTTCAAACAGCAGACATTTTGTAAACATTCGACTTTCTATTTATATATATTCCAGTCTTTGATAAAATATATGGATCTCAGTAAAATTTTCGGACCACATACATAAATATATATACATGCACGCATGCATATATACATGCATACGTATGTATGCATGTATACATATATGTATATGTATATGTATATATATATATATATACATACGCATATCTACATACATACATATATATACATACGTATATCTACATACATACATATATATATATACATACGTATATCTACATACATACATATATATACATACGTATATCTACATACATACATATATCTACATACATACATATATCTACATACATACATATATATACATACGTACATATATCTACATACATACATATATATACATACGTACATATATCTACATACATACATATATATACATACGTACATATATCTACATACATACATATATATACATACGTATATCTACATACATACATATATATACATACGTATATCTACATACATACATATATATACATACGTATATCTACATACATACATATATATACATACGTATATCTACATACATACATATATATACATACGTATATCTACATACATACATATATATACATACGTATATCTACATACATACATATATATACATACGTATATCTACATACATACATATACATACGTATATCTACATACATACATATACATACGTATATCTACATACATACATATACATACGTATATCTACATACATACATATATATACATACGTATATCTATATACATACGTATATCTACATACGTATATCTATATACATACGTATATCTACATACGTACATATATCTATATACATACGTATATCTACATACATACATATATATACATATGTATATCTACATACATACATATATATACATACGTATATCTACATACATACATATATATACATACGTATATCTACATACATACATATATATACATACGTATATCTACATACATACATATATATACATACGTATATCTACATACATACATATATATACATACGTATATCTACATACATACATATATATACATACGTATATCTACATACATACATATATATACATACGTATATCTACATACATACATATATATACATACGTATATCTACATACATACATATATATACATACGTATATCTACATACATACATATATATACATACGTATATCTACATACATACATATATATATATATACATATATATATATATATATATATACATATATATATATATATATACATATATATATATATATATATATATATATATATATATATATATATATATATATATATATATATATAATATATATATATATATATATATATACATATATATATATATATATATATATATATATATATATATATATATATACATATATATATATATATACATATATATATATATATATACATATATATATATATATATATATATATATATATATATATATATATATATATATTATATATATATATACATATATATATATATATACATATATATATATATATATATATATATATATATATTATATATATAATATATATATATAATATATATATATATATATATATATATATACATATATATATATATATATTATATATATATATATATATATATATATATATATATAT
>NC_142944.1:44467044-44487044 GCF_046866305.1 Octopus bimaculoides | reverse complement strand
TCTGCTGATGTGAATATTTCTTTGAAAATCAAAAGAAAAGAGAACAACTATTAATAACTGCTCCGAAACCGCCGGCCCCTATATCTAGATATAAATTCACGTTTATAGCAATAATAATAATGATAATGATAATCATAGGTGCACTTGGCTTTATAATTAAATGCTTAAGTAACAATCTGGATAAGCTGGTGTTTTTAGAAATAGAAATCAGCCCGGAAACGCACATGTTACACATACAATCTGTAAGTTGCACAGTAAAATTATGTGCGGCTTTTCTCAAGTTAAGAATGTGAATTTGTTTTCACTATCTAGATGCGTTCCAGAAATTTTGAAACTTTTTCCCGAGATATTAATTTCAAAGAAGTACAAAACTCTAATCCCCTTCAAATTCGGATCCTCTGACTTCAATGCACTTGTGGAACTCCAGCCACTTCGTGAATGCCCATATCATTTCACCGAAGTGAAGGTATCTCGGACATCTGTCACAACCTACTTCACCTTCTCAATGTCTTCAATACAACTGCCTCCGAGGTTCTTCTTCAGCTTGGAGAACAACCAATGATCACAGGGAGCAATGACTGGACTGTACGGATAGTAAGGCGTAGTTTTGATGCCCACCACTGTTATATAGTTGGTTACCAGGATGGGAATGAGAACAAGCTTTGCACAAATTTTGCGCATGTTCAGAACTTTATGAATAATTCTGTGCAAAGCAGTCAAACCAACTCCAAACTGCATGTTTATCGTCTTCATAGATACATGACAGTCTCCATCCAGAGAACTGGAAATTTTCTCAGTCAACTCTGATATTACAATGTCTTTCTTCTACTCAAATATCCAATTGTGACTCCTCTCTACCGGACTTGAACCTCTTGTGCCAGCGAAAGTGTTAATTCATAAGATGTCTGGGGTATTTCATAAGTTTGTGTGTCATTTTGCCCATTTCAACACAAACCTTTATTGCATAGCGAGCTTCCAAATTTTTCTTCACGTCCCGATTGCTTTCTACAAACTATGTAGCTGAGAGAAGCAGTATTCAAGAGGGAGTTTTCAAAATGCTATCGCCTCCAATCTGGAATAAGAAAAAAATTGTCATGTCAGATTATTAGAATGACTTACTAAAATTACAATAATCTTGAAGATTTCCTAAAACTGTCTGATAATTTCTGGAATGTACAAAGTACATTCCAACAACTAATTTTTGTCTGTGTTAGAAACCAGCTTCTTCCTCAGAGGAAGAATTCAAAGAATTAGAGAACATAAATATACATGCATACATATAAATACACAAACATAAATACACAAACATGAATACACAAACATGAATACACGTATACAGAGACATACACAGACAAGCACGCACGCACATACACATTTATATACATATACACACACATAAATACATACGAGGTGGTATCAAAACTTTCTGTTGCACGCCAACATAAGGCATCACACGGTTGCCTGTGCAGTGATAGCGAGCAGTGATCGTCAAGAGACAGCGTGGCCAATGTCAACGCAGTGTTTACTTCACAAGTTGTAAATGTGTTTGTGATCACGTTTTTTGTAGTCTGCGATTTTTGTCATGGACAAGAAGTTGGAGCAAAGAGACAATTTGAAATGTGTTAAACTCGAGAAGTCTGCTTCAGAGACATTGAGCATGCTTCAGCAAGCTTACGACGACGAAGCAACGGTCGCTTCACAAAAGCGGAAGACGATGAGCGATCTGGAAGACCTGCAACGAGCGTCACCCCCGGAAATGTAGTATTGTGCATCAAGAAATCCCCAGGGCCGGACCATCAATCGAGAGTGCTACAGAGACATTTTGATGCATTTTACAGATGACAGCGAAAGCGATCGGATTTGTGGAGCGCAAGAAATTGGTTTCTTTACGACGACAATGTGCCCTCTCACCAAGCTCTCCTCGCTCGTGCGTTCCTCGCTAAGAACAACATAGTATCGCTTCCGCATCCACCCTATTCGCCAGATTGAGCACCAAGGACCTCTTTCTCTTTCTCTAGATGAAAAAGCAGCTCAAGGATCACCGTTTTAACACCGTTATCAAGATCGTGAACGAATCGCAGAAGATCCTCGATACGCTTACGGGAAACAACTTCCAGACCGGAGTCCAGAACTGGAAGGAACGCTGGAAATGTTGCATTGCTGCGCAAGGTGACTATTTCGAAGGAGATGATGTTACAAGTTAGGCAAATAACTAAACATAACGAGTCCTGGAACTTTTTGGTATCACCACGAAAATATACGCACATATACATACATACATACATACATATATACAAGCATATATACATGCATACACACTTGTATGCATACATATACACACATACATACATGAATGCATACATACATACATACGTACATGTACACTTACAGACACATACATTCACACACATACATACATACATATATACATACACACATGTATACATACGTACACTGATACATAAATGCATACACATATACATGCATATTCAGAAATCTACTGCGACTCTATCCAGATTACAATTTCTGGTTTATCACTTAAGCATATATGAGCATGTCTAGGCATAGAGCTGTATATACATGCATATATACATACACGCATAAATACATACATACATATGTACACATACACATACGTATATATGAACATGTCTAGGCATGCAACTGTATATACATACATATGTAGATACAGATGAATACATACATGCGTACATGCATAGATGCATGCAGACATACATACGCACTCATATATACATACATGCATGTATGCATGCATACATACTTACTTACACACACAAAATAATAGTAGGTGGTGCAGGCTCTACTCGGCTCAGAAAAGGAATATACTAAAGAGCTCTCTCCACCCGTGCACCGCGCCCTTTACAGTAAGAATAAGATTTTGCAATGTGCTCTAATGAAAGCAAAATAGTCGTACTATGCTGGCCCGTCGAACCTTCGATATAAGCATTGGCAAGTTCCACTGGATTTTATTTCTTCACTGTGAAATCTGAGAAATTAATACGACTTATATATCTTAATATATAAGACAGAGTTTTTGTGTGTGTGTGTGTGCGTGTGTGCGCGCGCGTGCGTGTGCGTGTGCGTGTGTGTGTGTGTGTGTGTGTGTGTGTGTGTGTGTGTGTTCAATTTCTCATTACAATGTATGGAGAAACTATGTTGTCAATAACGTGTTACAACTTCACTGACGAAGGCAGGATTTCATTCCCTTTTTTTACACACTTTGCTATCAATTATATAGGTAATTAATACATGTTTCTCGGGTGCAATAACCCTACAAACACATGCACATACTTCTTCATGCCTTCACAATCACTGCTCACCTACAATTTTGAAAATATTCTTCAACTTTTCCTTCTTTTGGAATTAAGAAAGATATGTAAAAATAACTTCCCTTGTCACACACACACACACACACACACACACACACACACACACACACAATACGTAAAAGTTCTGCATGAGTTATGTTACTTGTTGCTGTCTGCACGCGCAAAATTACAGCTCAAATCGTATGGAAATGAGCTTTTTCTACTCTATCATTTCTGTTTGTGAAGGGCGTATTTGAAACCTAATCTTCCATATAAGTTTACAGCGAACGATGGTCGCTTTATTTTACAATATATTTCTACTTGGAGCGGACTCTGGCCTTTTCTCTGGCGACCAGGTGTTCGCGACGGAAGATGAGCAAACTAGATCGAAAATGAGTTAGTTTTGCGATCCTGTTGACTGCTGGAGGATGGTAGGGGTTCGCTCCCCTGCTGGTGATATATATGTACAGGGTGCAGTGCTGCACCGATAACCAGCTGGTGGAAGATCTGCCAAGGGTTAAACGAATAGTAACATGGAACAACCACTTTGTTGTGGCGATTAACTTTACTTAGTATAGCTACTATCCTCATCTCTTCTTGAGATTTTACAGCTAGCTACTTTCTTTGATTTAAAAATATTTTTTCTCATTTCATTTTCGTTCCTAGATTTCCAACACCCGTTAAGCTCAGTCGAACGGATGCGATACTTTCAGACCTTCACTGGTAAACAACACACGCCATATTTTTTAGTCTATCCTCATGACTGCTGGCGTTATCTTACCTCCTCGTATAAAACCGATTTATAAAGTAGCTTGTATTAGAATATAATGTATTTTATTTGGAAATAATAATATATCCACTCTATTAACCAAGTTGAGTGTCTGTGTTTTTTGAGGCAAAGATGTTTAGATAATGAACACACACACACACACACACACACACACACACACACACACACACACACACACACACACACACACACACACACACACACACACATATATATATATATATATATATATGTACACATGATGTACGTACGGTACGTGTGTATTTATGTATGCAGTATATATATATGTATATGTATATAACAATAATATTTCTACATATTATGTGTATATATATATATATATATATTTCGATTTTGGATTTGGTTTGCAAGATTCTTTATGTGAGCATGTATGTATGCATGCATGTATGTTTGTATGTATGAATCTATCTTTCTATTCTTTTAGCTATCTATTTGTCTCTCTCTCATTCTGTCTGTCTGTCTGTCTCTCCATCTTTCTCTCTCTCTTTGTGTGTGTGTGTGTCTCTCTCTCTTTATGCACACACGCACTGATAATGACATATATAAATATATATAAATATAGGCATAGGTGTAGTTGTCTGGTATGAAGTTTGCTTCTCAACAGGATTCTCGTTCAGCCTTACTGCGTGGCAATATGGGTAAGTGTCTTCTGTTATAGTTTCGAGCCGATGAAAGGGCGTAAGTGGATTTGGTATGCAGAAACTGAAAGAAGCCCATCATGTATATATATATATATATATATATATATATATATATATATATATATATATATATATATATATAGGTGAGAAAGTTGGTATGTGAAAGCACGTGGTTGGATGTATAAAAGATAATAAGAGTGAAAAAACTACAGAAAGCTTGTGTTACATGGTTAAAGTATATATTTAAATTATGTCAGAAAAATGTTAGAAAAATGTTATAAAATCTTTTTGGTATATAAACATTGTATTTTGAGAAATAACCGGTTTCGTGTTGTCTTTTCAAATTTCTCTACTTCATTGTATCGTGTTCGTTCCATATGTATATATGTGTGTATGTACATATATTATATGTATTATATGTATATATATGTGTATGTATTATATATGTGTATGTATTATATGTATATATATGTGTATGTATATGTATTATGCACATATAAAATCCGAGCTACATATGTTACCTTGTGGGGTGAACATCAGAAGTGGTAAATATCCAACTAAGATGTATACCGTAGGCTACTCCTCAGGCTAAGCGTATCTTCATTATATGAAGATTACTTTTTATACACCTCGCTTGGCTATTTACTCCTTCCAAGGTTCTGCTCGCTATTAACCATATGTAGTTAAGGAATGGAGCAGATTTTATCAGCTCCATTCCTTAAATTTTGGATTTTTATTCGCATACCCGGTAATCCCGGCTACTGACTGTAAATTATAAGAAGTTTATTGTACTTCGATACCGAAAAAATTCACAACCTTCTACATCAATAAAGTTGTTTTTTATATTTTCTACCGATTGTCTGAAGCCCACTGTCTACCTACACCTTGATCCTTGGATCTTATATTTATATATTAATCTTTGTTTTATGATTCGTCATAAAAAATACTTTCATACACTTATACACATACAAGCATGCAGACACACACTCATACAAATGTATATATATATGTGTGTGTGTGTGTGTGTGTGTGTGTGTGTGTGTGTGTGTGTGTGTGTGTGTGTGTGTGTGTGTAACTACCTACGTTACGAACCGACACAAAGAAAAAGAGAGTGTGAAAGAATAAAGGAAATTGCCCTATCCATTTGAAGACTATGAAAATATTTACAAAACATCTTATTTAATTTTTCTTCAATTTAATTGGTCTTTTCTTAATTAATACCCACCATTGTTTTACTGTTGAAAAAGTCGAAAAAACAGATACCGGTACTAACCATTACAAAATATATTTCATAAAATTATTTTAGCATTTTCAACTAAGTCTTATTTTTCTTACATACATACATACACACAAACACACACACAAACACACACACACACACGCACACACACACACACACACACGCACACGCACACACACACGCACACACATAAACTTTATTAAAAAGCAGCAAAAATATCACAAAAACTGTTACTCAGAGTTTCACGTTCCCATTCGCCGGACAGTTTTGTTTCGAATGGAACACACATTTGTCTGTATGTACCCTTGTGTCTGTACTTTTCACCCACAACCACTTGAGTGTTCGGCATCGGACACCAATAGAATAAATATAACACTTAACAATGTGGCATATTTAAACATGTGGTTTAAATATATACCACATGTTTAAACCTCTAACTCCAAATACTTAACAATAAGTACTTGGGACGAATCGTTAGATTAAAACTGTTCATGGTGGTGCCCAGCATGGCCGTAGTCTATTGTGACTGAAACAAACCAAAGGAAATGTGTGTGTGTGTGTGTGTGTGTGTGTGTGTGTGTGTGTGTGTGTGTGTGCGGTTTTGTTTAGCTTTAAGATATACCTGGTGGATGCTCTAGGATGTATCGTCAGTAATATTTATGAAAATTCAGAGTGTTTCGGCTGTTTCAACATCAGACACATTCGCTCAGTTGATACAACTGGAGCTGATCAAGTTCCAGCCTGCATTCCAGTAGCAGCAAATCACTGATCTGTCCTATTTATGCACCACGACCTAGTGACAGTCTCTGCATCTTCAGTCATTCTTTTACTGCGCCAACAAAATATATTTTGTGTCTTCTATAGATGATCTTCGGGAACTGAAGAACAGTTTTAGAGAAGCTGATTTATAAGTTATACAGAAAGAAAACAAAAACATTATACAAACATATAGACATTCTCACATACATACATGCATGCATATGCCGAGCAATTGTTATTAAACTAAACTGTAATGTCAGAGATGTGTGAGCATATAAGGAACCAAGTTTCAATGTAGCTGGATTACAAGAAAGCGTTTCGCTATTTCCTGCAAACATGGATGCTAGAAACCCTTTGACTTACAAAACATTCCAGTGAGCATAGTCAAAGCCATAGCTGACCTGACTGCATCGAGAGCCACGCTCTTGAAATTACACACTAGGAGTGATTTTGCTATGACTTATATAATACAAAATTAGAAAGGCATATTCCAAGGGAACAGCCTCTCTGTAATGTTGTTTATATTTTCTGTAAACCTTCGTCTTTCATGTTAAGGAAATCTGAAGGATATCTCACTGGTTCACAAGGAAACAGAAAGACCAAAATTAAACACTGTTCCTTTGTGGATGACTTGCAATTATATGCAAAGAATATGCATGAGATGAAAAAGAGCTTTGATCTGGTTACAATACCCTCAATAACTTAACTGTTTTCCCGATATCTGATGAGGAATGTTTCAAATATCTATGTGTAGATGAAAAAGTGTCTTACACTGGCACCTGTAACAAATCACGTCTCACTAAAGAATATTACAGCCGATTACAAAATAAATATGGAACTTGGACTACTCTGCATTCAATAAAACAGTGCTCCACAGTGTGTTTGCAGTGTCAGTACTCATACAATATTTGGGTTGCTTGATTGAATGCTTGATGAGATCCGAGTCATTGATGTGAAAATCCGGAAGATATTAACAAGCACACATAAACAGTGACACCGACCGCCTTTACCTAAAACGAAAACACGGCACCAGAGGCTTAAAATCCACTCGGACTGCCTTTGAATGTCGTAACATATCCCTTCGGCAACATCTTTTAACTACCAAGTGTCGAAGTGCATCTCTTCACCGAGTCTGCATGCATGAGACTGATAATATCATAAGACTTAGAAGGCAACTCTTCAGCAGCATTCCTTGTCTGATGACTTTCAAGATATGCCCAAAGAAGTTGCACAACTCTACTGCAGTGAAAAACAAAAAAGAAACAACAAAGAATGTAACATGATGGGTTTTGAAGTCAGAGAAAAAGATAGCTGATTTATGCAAGACCATCAGCCATGTGATGTTGCTTATAGCATGCTAACAAGCGTATCACCAACAAAAAGTGAAGAAGGCGATGGAAATGATATTTGGAGACAGTAAAAAGAGGACACTCACTTACAAACTGCTTACCCTCAAACAGGAGCTAAAAGCTGTCAGTGAAAAACTCTGACATCAGAAGAGAATAACCGAGAGAAGAACAATAAACAAAAAATTTAACCGAACTATGCGGAAGTGTTCAGAGATATGAGAGGAGAAGCAGTGAACATCACAGAAGCTCATTCAGGAGATGACAGACTCCTTCTGGAGGAAAATCTGGAGTGAAGAGGAGAAGTTTAACGAGGATACTCTGTGGCTGGAAGAAATTCGAAGTTATTGCTCCTGCATTACGCAGAAGGTATACACCATTGATGGTGATACCCTTTAAGTGTGACCCAGAAACTTCAGAATGAAAAAACACCGGGAAAACACTTGATTGTTGAATATTGGTACAAGTAGCTAACCTACCAACCATATCTTATCAACCTGCACCAGCAAGCTCTCAATGGGAATAATAGCATACCAGAGTGGATAGCTCTAGTAGATACAAAATTGATCATCAGGTGCAGAACCAACCACATGATAAAAAACTACCGACCAATTGCATGCCAGAACTTAATGTATAATATATATACATCTTGCTTAAACCTCTTTCAAGACCTTTGTGAAAGCAATAACATCATCACAACAGAACAAGCAACTGGGGAGAAGTGAGTCAAGTGATGTGCCGAGCAATTATTATTCAACAAAACTGCGATGTCAGAGGTGCGGGAGCTTAGAAGTAACCTATTATCAATGTAGCTAGTCTACAAAAAAGCCTTTAACTCTTTCCCCTACATATGAATGCTAGCAGCCCTTCAGCTTGAGTGAGAAGAACCTTTTGGATCACATTTCCATCAATGATTCGCTTTATAAACGGAATGAAAACACGCCTTTTTTAAAGCAAATTGTGACAGGTGATGATAAATGGATTATCTACCGAAATGTTCAGAAAAAGCGATCCTGGAGTGAGCGACACGAGCCACCCTTAGCCACCCTAAAAGTGGGTCTTCACCCTAAAAAATGTCTTGCTTTGTGTCTGGTAGGACTGGAAAGGAATTCTGTACTATGAGCTTCTCCCAAATAACTAGACAATTAATTCTGAGAAATACTGCACACAGCTGGACGAGTCAAAAGCAGTAATTCAAGAGAAACGTCGAGGAAGGGTGTTGTTTTCCAACATGATAATGCAAGAACGCACGTTTCATTGGGAACCAGACATAAATTGCTGAAGCTCGGATGGGATGTGTTACCCCACCCTCCATATTCACCAGATATTGCTCCTTCGGATTTCCAGTTATTCAGGTCTCTGCAGAATAGTCTTCATGGTAAAAATTTCAATTCCTTGTATGATGTAAAAAGATACTTTGATGAATTCTTTGCCGTGAAACCACCTCAATTCTGGGAAGAGGGTATTTTCAAGTTAAAGGAAAGATGGAGACGCATTGTGCAACAAAATGATTGATTAATTATTATTGATTGATTATTTGATTGATTAAAAATGTAATGGCAAGTATTTATTGACCTTTTTCTTTCCTTTAAAAATCGACAAGAACTTTCCGGACAACCCAATAAAACGAAAACATGACGCCAGAGGCTTAAAATCGACCCGGACTGTCTTTGAATGACGTACCATATCCCTTCGGCAACATCTTTTAACTGCCAAGTATCGAAGTGCATCTCTTTACCAAGTCTGCATACATGAGGCTGATAACATCATAAGACTTGGAAGGTTTGTATTTATTTTTATATATACATTTAAACACACACGCAGACATAGACACACACATATACATACTCATACATACATACACACACACACACACATATATATATATATATATATATATATATATATATATATATATATATATATATATATATGTGTGTGTGTGTGTGCGTGTGCGTGTGCGTGTGCGTGTGCGTGTGCGTGTGCGTGTGCGTGTGCGTGTGTGTGTGCGTGTGTATCAGGTTCTTAAGAGATAGTGATGAGCTCCTAACAAGTAAGTAACTGCATGTGGATCTTTATCTATTTTGCATCCACTTTCAGACTATGAGATGAAGTGGAGCTGAAAGATAACTCGTCCTCTCAGAGAAAGGAGATGCAACGACTGTGCTAGATCATTTAGAAGTGAATGGGGAGTGAAGATACATCGAGACGAATGGAAATGTAAAGAACAACTAAAGCGACGCAAAGCATCTTGTACTACCCTAGAGAATAATTCTAATTGTCAGTCAGGGAAACAACCACAGTATCTTAGCTCAACTTGCTATTGACACAAGAAAAGTGGATGAACCTGAAAGGATCGAAGGCTTCGAGTAGAAACTATAGTTGAATTTGCCACCAGTGACAGATGTGAGATCGGCCTTGTTGGATAAGGATTTGAACATCATCCTGGGTATCATTCTGAAGTTCGACGCTATTAGGAAGATAAAAACTAAGCATAACAAGATATCTTTCGTGCGAAGGAAAGCAAAAGCAACAGGGCAGAGTAAAGGCATCGTCAGATTGAGGTAAGAACCAAGGCAGCTGAAGAAAAGGTGGAAAGAAGAAGACGATGAGGGGAAAGTAGCTTTAAATCAATTGAGCTCAGAGCTACAAAGATTCTTGTTCCAGATTCGTAGGGAAGATTCAATACACTTCTGCTACTGGTACATGTTAGTACTTCACTGCACTTTAGATCAGTTGCCGAGGCAGGCTTCGGTAGAATTTGCTAAAATCTAACTATATTAGTGGGAGTCTGTTGTTGTTCCTGTTTCCATCTTTAAGGGTGTGGCAGATTGCTGATATATGTTCAAACCTGGGACACTCTCTTTTTGTTTCAATCGAGTCGATTCGATACAGTAAATATATTCTTAATATTTGGGAAATGTCTTTTCCTTCGACATCGCATAAAGAAAGCTCTTGAAACTGACGAAATCCTGTGCATTCTTCTTGCATGGTACAAAACAGTTTTCAATAAGGGTCCTGCTTCTTCTTCAAGATTGAACGTAAAACATCCATCTTAAAAGCAGTATGGATGAACACCTTGCACGTTGAACCACATTTTGCCCGGATGCCTGGGCACTGGATGACGCCTGATACAATTGGCAGGATCTATTTAGGGACGACTAACAACATTCATCATCACACAACGCATTAGATTCTTAAGGGAACGGTATTTATATTATTTACATTTTGACGGATATTTGTCCTCATCTTGTCTGTTGTTATCACGATGTTTCGGCTGGTATACCCTCCAGCCTTCATCAGGTGTTGTGGGGAAATTTCGAACCTGGGTTCTCATTCCTAAGGCATTTTTCGATGTTATTATAATTATTATGTAATTATTTATAGGACTAAGGTAACTGCTCCAGTAGGTATACAGAAGCAAAAAAAAAAAAAAAAAAAATGGCACTCTTGTCTTTTTGCTATTATCATTAGTATTATTCAGGTCACTGCTTGGAATGGAACTCGGAATCTTGGGGTTAGTAGCCCGTGCTCTTAACCACAACGCCATATGCCCTGGGAAATTACAGAGTGAATTTTAAGGCTTATAAATGTAATATTTTGCTATCCTTCCTTAATAGTGGTTAAGAGCGCGGGCTACTAACCCCAAGATTCCGTGTTCGATTCCAGGCAGTGACCTGAATAATAATAATAATAATAATAATAATAATAATAATAATAATAACAACAACCACATCGGCAAATACCTTAGGATTGGGAACTCAAGTTCGAAATTTCCCCAAGACAGCGAAACAAACAAAATGAAGACAAATATCCGTCAAATGTAAATAATGTAAATAATGTACATAATTCCTCATCTCTTAAATATAGAAGTGTATTCTTAAGGGCAAATGACACGGCTTCGAAAACAAAAACAACACTATGTGGATTCTGGTTTCTGTTTTCCATCCAGTCTCAAACTATGAGATGCGAGTAAACTGAAGTGTAGAATCATTTTCCCAGCAGTGGTAACGTTTATCCTGTTCCAAATGAATATGTTTATTAACCAGATTTTACGAATATTCACTGACAAAGACATAGATATTATATTGCAAGTTCAAAAGTAGGTGCTGCTTAGCCTTATAAAGGAGGCGGGACTGATGCAAGCTGTGTTTATACGAAGTATTAGAAAAACAAAATCCCAGTCTAATTAATCAATGCGATGAACTGATTATTAGGTGCATGCACTTACGCAAGAAGACTTTCTTATATACACTGAATGATTAACTCATATAAACATTAAAGTAGGTTCATTGCAATACAATGAGAGGTGTAGGGCCCATACATTGTTGTCGTTAGGTTTCTAATACATTCATTATTTTTGTGTTGTATTGATATTGATTTCACTCTACATGCTCCGACTATCCGTTCTACGCTGCCTTCTGGTTTAACTTTAATCCTCTGGGTAACTTTGTCCCATTAATCACTGTGTTATTATATTATTTCTAATTGATATAATAACTGCCAAGTACTAGAGGGTGCTTCGGTTTCTGACTTCCACAACCTCTTACTTCCTCTTTCTGGTTCCATATTATTACTAAGAATGCGCACACGTGCGCAGGCGTGCAGACACACACACACACGCACGCACGCACGCACGCACGCACGCACGCACGCACGCACGCACACACGCACACACACACACACAATATACAGGCTGTCATTCTTACACCTGTGGTTGGTAAATTTCTTTAAGTTATCTAAACAGTAAAAAATTTGTTTTGCACTTGTCTTTCAGCTTTTGTGCATACGTATATATTTATATATTTTCTTTATATATATGTCAGTTTATATAACTATGTATGTATGTATGTATGTATGTATGTATTTATGCATGCATGTGTGTGGTTGTGTATTGTATGTGTTTAGAAATTTGTATATTAATGCATACAATTTTGTGGGCGTAGTTTTAAGATTTATTGTATATATTTTTTGGTTAATACGTCATATTATGGTTGTCTGGGTGCATACGTCACAAAATATGTTATGTAGAGTTTATGTTGTACTCTGTTACTGAATCTATGCGTGCTTGTCTTTTTTTGTTTTAATTAGTATTTAACGTTTACTGGCATAATCTTAGTTTATCTCTGCTTATTCAGGTTAATTATGATGCTTGTATGTGTACTTTTTGGCAGTGCATGCATGTGTGTGTGCTTACCTCTGTTCGTATAAGAGATGTAGTTAATGTATGCTTGCATACATTAAAACTGTTGGTATGTGTCTATACGGCGTTATATTGTGTGTTTGTGTGTGTGTGCGTTTTCAGGACAGTATGTATATATGGATATATATATTCATTGTGCATGTATGAATCGATATCGTATGTATATATTTGTTTGATGTGCGTTATGTATACATACGCTTAAGTTTATTTGTCAGCATTCATATATATATGTGTATGTATATCTATGTGAATATGTGAACGTATTTGTATATTTGTCAACTCGTCTGTGTGTATATATACATGCATACATACATACATACATACATACACACATATATATGGTATGTATGTATACATACGCTGAGTTTCTGTGTGCATCTGTATATAAAAATGTGTATGTATATTATGTGTATTTATTTATTGTATATCTATTTCTTGTAAAAGAAAATTTTCAAATGATAACAGATCTTCGTCTGAAATGTTGATGTCTAGTCATCTGTTACTGTTGACATAACATTTATGTAATGGCAGTTTGTTTTGGCTGCTTCACTTATTTCATAGTTAATTGTATATTTCTTCACGATAAATCTATAACTGTAGATATTAGAGGTTAAGCTGCTTGTAAACAAAAGGTAAATATATTAATATTTCGACTTACTTTTGAAACTAAAACAGCTTTGGAGGTGATCATAAGACATTTGAATGTGGACTCACATCAATTTATTAAAATACACTGGATGTGTATATAAATGTGTGTGTATATACATTTATGTAAACGTATAAATATATATGTACATAAATATGGGTATATATGTAATATATTATATATACTATATATTCGTATATATACACATATACATGTATATTCATATACATACATACATATATATATATATATATATATATATATATATATATATATATGACCCCTTCGGTCATGAATGACCATGGGATTGCATATCGAAAGTTACCCTCCGAGTCAGAAGTTCGGGGAAGGTTGTTTATGGGAGACCAGGAGTCACCCATGCATACCAGCCGCCCCTCTCCACGCCACCAAGAAAAAAAAAACAAAGGCCAAAACAGCTTGGCACCAGTGACATCGCAACCCATTTCTATAGCTGAGTGAACTGGAACAACGTGGAATAAAGTGTCTTGCTCAAGAACACAACACAGAGCCCAGTTTAGGAATCGAACTCACTACCTCATGATTGTGAGCCCCACGATCTGACCATTGAGCCATACACTTTTCATGCACACTAACACACACACACACGACTGTATATATATTCATACCGTCATGCCAAACAACATACAGCACAAATTCTTTATTTATTAAATTTATTTTCCCCTTTAGAGGATGTGTCACGATACCCAGATGGTAATTGAGAAGATCTTCATATGAGCAGGAGAAGATCAGCTCAAGGATCAAGAATTCTTCAAAGATATCATGGAAATAAGGAAAAGGGCAGGCTTATTGTCAGGAGACATGTGGACAATCGTGGACACTTGTTTCAGGCTCAATAACTGTCACCAGCACGGCAATTGTCCGACCTTATCTCCAGTAGCCAAGGGATTTAGACTTGTACAAAATAGAGAAGGCATTATTTACAGCCTAGGTAATTTGCATAATTTATACATTATTATATAATGTATGTGTGTATGTATCTGTTTCCCACTCGCTATATGCGTATATGTTTATATATAAATATCTATATGTATCTCCATACACTCTCAAGTGCACACATATACACACATATAAAAGAGGAAATGGAACGATTATTTTTCGGTTATGGTAAATGATCATTCATGTGAAGTGGTACGGATGACAAGCGTTTGATTAAGTAACTGCAACAATCGCAATAAAGGGTTTAATTATCCAAGATTTTAATTGGAAAGAGGTTTGTTCCGCCTCTTCTCTTACTGGAATATGATATATATCAACAACGTGATCCATCGATCATTAATGTTCGTGCTGAATTATATTTTGTAACTTCTTATACTCTCACGATGTTTTCTGGAATTTTATTCGACATATTGAATGATTATTTCTCGTTTTATCAGTAATTGTTGCAACACTGCTAAGAAAGAATCTCTTGTGTCATCTCTGGAAAAAATAATCTAAAGATATTTAAAAGAAAAATAACCTTTAAAAGCCATTTATTTACAGTTTTCAAAGAGAGGAAATTTGAGAAATATAATAAAACATAATGATGTAAAACAACTAAAGCAGTATCATCGGATTACGTTCTCATAGATATACTCAAAAAACATACAAAAGTACTCGCACTTCTAGCCGTCACTAGCGAATGAGTACGACTTGATAACGCATTATGGTTTCTCTAATTGTTTTAGAAACTCGGCTTCCTCACCCAATTCATGTCCAGGATGTATTAATTCGAGGAAATAAGTACCCGAGGGTATTGGTAAATGAGAACCAACCCGGGTGGCCCTCATTTACAGTTAACTGGTGCAATATAAAATAGGCTGCCTTGTTCAAGGATACAGCACACCACCTGCTCCGGGAGTTGAGTACGACATTATGGTCGTGAGAGGAAGAACTTAATCACTAGGAAAGTAGCCTTTTCAATCGCAATCCTGAACATACCGGGTATTTTAAAAAAATTCTCATTATTGAACGTTTATTCACTACAAACATAACATTTAGATACATATATACTGCATTTATTTATTTTTTTACGCCCTTTTAAAGCCGAGTCAGGCTCATGGGCCCGGTTTCCCGGTTTCTATGGTGTATGTGTTCCTCCCAGCTGGACGGGACGCCAGCCCATCGCAGCGTTACTCAAGAAACAGTGAGAGAAAGTTGGGGCGAAAGAGTACAAAAGGGGTCGCCACCACCTCCTGTCGAAGCCTCGTGTTTTCGCTCAATAAACACACACAACGCCCGGTCTGGGAATCGAAACCGCGATCCTCCTACCGCGAGTCCGATGCCCTAACCACTGGGCCATTGCGCCTCGGATCGCATTTATTTACTACAGCCATATGCATAAAATATAGGTTTCTAATTTTGAAATAAGGCCAGCAATTTTAGGGGACAGAGTAAGTCGTTTACATTGATCCAAGTGTTCAAATGGTGTTTATTTTATCGACCCCAAAAAAGGATGAATGACAAAGTCGACCAAGCTGAAATTCGAACTCAGAATGTAATGCTCGATGAGCTGCTGACCAGGATTTTGCTCAGCGTGCTAATGAGTCAGCTAGCTCGCCAGCTTATACTCATATAATATTTACGCACCTTATATTTTGTAATATATTTCTGTTACTACACCTACTGGAAACTCAGGGATGCAAAAACTTCTCTATTGTAGACTTGTTTCAATAGATTTACCATTATTAAATTCAATTTGTATTAACTTCATAACCTCACCAATCATTTTCTTATAACAAACGATTCACTTGCAACAGAAACTATAAACAACTAAGATATTAATATAAATGATATATCTGTAAACACAGCAAATATTCGCATACATACATACATGCATACATAGGCACACATAAATACATACGCACACACATGTACATGTAAATGCACATACATATACACATACATACACACACATGTACACGTACATGCACATACGTGTACATGTACACATGCATACACACATATATATACACACGTACACATACACATAAATACATACATATATAGGCTTCTATATTTCATATTGTTTCAGTATATTAATGTTATTAGATCAATTTTTATGGCTTCACCAATTATTTATTTACAAGTTAGAATTCACGTGCTACAGAAACTTAAGACTTTAAATATAATTGATATATTTGTAAACAAGAAATGTTAGCATGTTTACACACATCTATCAATTCTTCTGTATTTTAGATTATTTCAGCATATTTAGCTTTATTAGATATAAAGTTTATGACCTCTCGAATCATTTACTTATAAGTAACAACTCATGTGTGACAGAAACTATAAACAGCTAAGATCTTAATATAAATAACATATGTATTTTATGATTTCGCTTTTGAATAGCGATACTAATAACCAGTTCTTAGAATTCAAAATACGTACGCTTTAAAGTAAAATGTTAGACGAGTTCAGAGTGTAATGTTAATTATTGAATGACAAAAGAATAGGAATTACGTAATAATTTTCGTTAACTTAAAGCTGTTTTGCTCTAAGAAGCAGTGCACTCAAAGTTGAGTGCTTATGCAATATTTTATAGCTTCCTCAGAGCCATTAAAATCGCATGTGTAAAA
The DNA here is from genome assembly GCF_046866305.1 of Octopus bimaculoides. NCBI lineage: Eukaryota > Metazoa > Mollusca > Cephalopoda > Octopoda > Octopodidae > Octopus > Octopus bimaculoides. The sequence goes on along the minus strand of NC_142944.1, from coordinate 44,469,473 downwards.
AACAAACTTTTGTCTGGGAAGCGGATCATAATTCTAACAATTCAAAGTGAGATACGCAAGTGAACGAAGTTAATATCTGTATTTCTATATTTTCTAAGTTCAGTCTTTTGTACGTTGGTTAAAATGTTCGTATGTTTGAATGGTATTATCAGAGCATCAGGTTTTATTATATTCGCTTCGATTCACACAAGCACTATTGTCTGAAAGGTTAGGACATTTCTTACTTGTATAAACAATTTCGAAATAAACATTCAGTTAATAATAATAATAATAAATTGAGTTTTCATTTCGCTGCCGACTTGCAGTCGCCTGTTAATATGGAATTTTACCAAATTCATTCTTGAATTTTTATCAAGGAAAGGCAAAAAAAAAAAAAAAAAAAATTACAAACTGTTTTTGGTATTTACTGGTATTTACTGCTCCTTAGCTATTAACATTTTGAAAGGTAAATATGATATAATGATATTCTCAAAGAAACAGCCTTTCAAAACTTTAAATGCACGGCTTTTAAGATCATTTGTTTTACTTACTGCTGCTCAAAATTCCTAGTTTTGATATTATAACATTCGCTTTTCTGAGTTTTCTGTTTTTGTTTTTTTTTCAATCTTACCATAACTTTCCTTTTTTCGATGTTTGAAAACTCGGCCTTGTCACGTCCGATCAAGGCGCGTTCGTTGTTATAGTTCAAACTTACTTGTGTGTGTGCATGTGTGTGTGTGTATGTGTGTGTGTGAGTGTGTGTGTGTGAATGTGTGAGTGTGTGTGCAAGAGTATATACATAGAACCGTGTATTGTTCACGTTGTGTATGTACTTAAGTTGGCATTGGTCTCCAAAAACGGTTGCTTTAATTCTTCGACAAATATATTAGTAAAGTATGTATTAAACTGAAATAATATAAGGACACGATCTGTGTCCGTATATTTTCGAACAAGGGAATCTAGCATCCCCACTCAGCTCAAAACAATATTTGTGTATCGTGGTTTCTGAGTTATTTCTCTCCATCAGCACAGAAAATATAAGGACACAGAATGTGTCGTATAGCTAGCTGGAGACGATGTCTCCTGGGGCTAAATTACAGCAACAGTCGTCCTAAACCAGGACTGCCATATTATGTTGGCAAATAATTTTTACTCCAACTTCTAAGTTGCTTGAAACTTTTTGTTAGTTTGGGCTGAAAAAAATCTATGCAGAAGCCCGATGGATAGAATCTACAAGAATTTAGAAGAATTAAGCTTGACGAGCACTTAGCACTATCCATAAAATAGGAGGCACTAGCTTATTGGCTAATTTTCCCGTTATTGCACATATTTATTCTAATTATCGCCTTTAAGCCTATTCTTATGTATATTCACAAACGCAAAGTGATACTTGTTATTTCATATCAAATTCAAATTCAGCTTTTCTATTCCTTTCCAAAATCATTTCTTTATTTTTTTCTTTTGTTTGTGCTCAGCAAGATTAGAACCAAAACCTTAGCCATTATCGTTGTTTCAAAACACCACAACAAACTGACTTTTAACTCTCTCTCCTTTTACTAATTTAGGAAAATGAAAATATTTCCTTTGTTTAGTTTTTTAAAAGGTTCTTAATTTATTGCTTGGAAAGTAACAAGACACTTCTTGATACTTGTTACGACCTTAACGCGCGCGCACACACACACACACACACACAAACGTACACACACACATACACACACACACACATATGTGAATGCGTATATATGTGTGTGTGTGTATACGTGTGTATATTTGTGTGTGTATATACACACACACATATTATATTATATTGCCATCTATTACTTAATACGAATACATTGCAAAACTTATTATTCTAAATTGAATTCTACTTATAACAAAAATAAATCCGCTTCTTGAAGTGCAAACGTTTCCTCGTGATTGATGGCGCTATTATTATTGAAATATAATGGATTCTAAATACCAAGAACAACACAAATAGATCACTTAAAAGCCATTGTAACAATATTGAAAAGTAAACTGATCCCGGTCGGAATTTCCAGTCAAGGGGTTCAATTGTCTGATGAATTAATCACCAAGTTCCTTGAAGAGATATTGAAGAGTGGTTAAGCATTCACGGACACTCTTTTACTCTTTTCAGTCATGCGACTGTGGTCATGCTGAACGAAATTGTACTTTTGAATTATAGGGACTATTCATCCGATGGGCTTCTACGCAGTTTCCTCTTAACCATTTCTATTTTAAAGATATTGGTTGGCATATAGGTATAGAAAAATGACAATATCTCGTAAAAACTAACTTCTTGGTGGCCGCAGCTCTCAGGCTGAAAATAATAAATGATTTCTTTGTGAAGGCGACTGGCTTAGTGGAGAGGTGTGGTTTGATACTCGCCGGCGATTTGTGTCCTTCATTAACGCACTTTATTTCACGTTGATTCAGTCCACTCAGCTGGC
>NC_142944.1:44449544-44457044 GCF_046866305.1 Octopus bimaculoides | reverse complement strand
AGAGAGAGAGAGAGAGAGAGATAAGGATGGACAGAGACAGAACGTAAAACAGTGAATGAGATATATAGAGTTCAGCCAGAACGGACAAATTCTGTGTGTGTATATATATATATATATATATATATATATATATATATATATATATGCATGTGTAATGTTGTGCATACGTCTTTGTGCAACGTACGCACGAACACTCAGTTAACACGTATACACACACACACACACACACGCGCGCGCGCTCGTTCGCAGATACACACATATACACACGTATGTGCCTAGCTATACATATAGATATATATATATATAAACCTGATAATAGTTTAGAGGATTAATCAATAATTTCAATAGGGCATCATACGTATTTTCTGTCTTTACAAAGAAAATGTTTATAATACTTTTGATGTTTCGCCGTTGTAGCTTTTGTCATATTGGAAAGTTCTTTTGGTTCTCCAAGCCTTATATATATATATATATATATATATATATATATATATATATATATGTATGTATGTATGTATGTATAGATATTTGGTTCATGTTGATCGTGGGGCAATATGCCTGCAATTTTGTTGCAGTATGATACTGTATTTTAATGGCGTATACAGAAATAGTTTGAAAGCTAGTTTGATTGCGTGGGCAGATGTAAAGCAATTGTGGAATAGAAGTAAGAAATAAACTCAGGAAGGAAGACGTGAGTTAAGGGGAGGGATGTGAAGCGGAAGAAGGTAAAAGTTTATAGGGTGCTGATGGAAAGGAAAGGGAAGTTAGACATTGATCTGGTAAACAGAGCTTTTCGGAATCTAGGTAGGCTACTGCTAAATTGATTAAATTTAGATTTGCATACAGGTCAGATGGACGTCAAATTCCGTGGTTTGCGTTGAAAGATGGTAAGTTGCGACGTTACTGTTTGAATGTATTCAAGCATGTATGCGAATATAGGTGTAAGAAGGTTAGATTTGGATAGGAATACTGCTCCAAGACATGTCAAATTTAGTGATTTGATTCCAAAATTTCAGTCTAAGATTATCGTAAATTGTGAGAAAGCATTACTTTTAAATACTGGTTTTGTAGACAAGAAGTATTGTCAATTCTGATGTTCATATAAAGTTTACTTTGAGGCCAGCTGATATTTACATATACATTTGTGTGGTCAATCATTTCTTTTCTTTTTATACACCTGGTCGCAAATTAATATCCATGATTTTTCATACGTCTGCAGACAATTTCATGGATAGATTCTTGCACATATTGGTATAAATGTGCACGCGATACATATATTCTATCTATCTATCTATCTATTTATTTATCTGTCTATTTCGGGGCATGTATGTGTATCTCTCTCCTCACACAAACGCGCGCGCGTACACACACACACACATATAGTATACATACATATCACTAACCATAACTTTATATATGTGTGTGTGTAATGTGCATTTATACATATACATATACGTATGTATATATATATATATATATATATATATATATACATACATACACATATATATAGAGAGAAAGAAATAGAAAGAAAGAGAGAGTGAGAGAAAGAGAAACAGATAAATATATAGATATACGTGTACTTATGTATTGTTTTGCGAGCATATATACTTATGTGTGTATATAAATGTCTATTTGTTTCGATATGTAGATAACTACATATTCACACCACCTGTCCAGTCGATCTTCTTGATCATTCCTAGACATGCAATAAAGATCTTTGGAGAGATGGTGTTTCCTTGCTCGACACACTACTCGAGGATTCCTACTGGTTGTGATAGCAGAGTTATTATCTGTTGTGCATTCAGAGATCGCATCACTGAGCGGTTTGATGTATTTTTCTTCCACACCTTGCGTTTCCAGAGATTTCAATACTACTCTTATCTGGACAGCCTTTTCATAATCAGCGAAGGCGATACACAGGGGAAGCTTGTATTCATACACTCGTTCTATGAGCTTTGTTAAAGTGGATATGTGATCAACCATATTATAGGTCTTACGGCAGCCTGCTCGTTTTTTCGTCTAACTTCCTTTAATAGTCTATGAACTTTGGAAACAACATATAGAGGTGAAACAAGAGGCATAGAGGGCGATAGTTTTTTAAAATCTTCTTTATCACTCTTCTTATGAAGCAGGGTGGTATTTGATTCTTTCCTCAGTGAAGGTATTTTACAATCCTTCGGGTAGTGATTAAAACGTAGGACGAGAGTTTTCCACAGCACTTCACCATTGCATCTGTCGTAATGCCGCCTTTCACTTCAACTTCGCCTGTTTCCATCAGTTTAAGGGCATTTTCAATATCACTGATTAGAATACCTGTGAGTTCTTCAAGCGTTTCTAGTGGTGTGGGGTCGAGCTTCACTGATGATTTAAAAGGGATTGTGTAGATGTTTTTGCATATAAACGCTTCACAGAAGACCGCTGATTTTATTCGTTGACTCTCAGCAATGAGAGAAAGCATATTCATTCACATACATACATACATGCATACACACATACATACATGCGTACATTCATACAAACATACATACATACATACATACTTACATGCATACATACATGCATACACAGAAGCTTATTTGAATTAGTTCACTTTGGAAATGTTGTGTGTGATGGACCCTTGATGAAATTGCAGCGACTAGGGTGCATAATTGCATACAGAGCAATGTGCATTCGCTGCAGTAGAAACATATGTAGGTCATTGTTATGTAGAATAATAATGTAGAAAACATATTTTAATAAAAAGTTTGGATGTGAATAAATCTCCACTCTCCTCTTCATTTTCAATATATATATATATATATATATATATATATATATATATAATTAAAAATTTGGGATTTTATCAATAGAACCGCAACTCCTATTTCAGAATTAGCTTATTATATGGAATACACATAGAAAGTTATATCCAATAAAATAATATAAGCATTTAAAACACCTACCATAAAATACAATAAAATTAGCTGAAAACATATTTGAAAAAATATATATAACTTACCTGCTATTAGTCTGTGGGGAAAGAAGATATTTTTATCAACGCTACATGTGTTTCTGCGCTGGTGTGGTGTTTATCAACGCTATACCTAATACATAAATGCACAAGTGCGTCCTCAGGCTATTTATCTTATTATTATTATTATTATTATTATTATTATTAATGGATCAAAATTAAAAATACATGTCATATGAAATAGTAAAAATAAGAATATGAATAAGAATATAATAAAAATATATAAATTACAAATATATTTCAAAAAATTTAAAAATTAAGAAAATTTTAAAAATAAAGAAGTTAAACACCTAAAATTACACTACCGATATATATATAGAAAATTCTAAACCTAAGGAAACCCTCAACGACTATATTATAAACACATGAAGTCCTACAACTTATCTATATAAGCATTACGGGAATTAATAATTTAGTATAAAATTTACCCCTATCTATACAAATATAAATTACCATTTTTTATGTTAAACGTAAGTTAATAGTATTTAAAAAGATTATGTAGTAAAAACTACTATATACGTTATAAATTTATTGAATAAAACTAATGAAAAATTCTAGTAAAAAAATTAACAAAGAATACTTATCGACATAATGTTTACTCCTTTTCGTTCCTGTGCAAATGGCTGCTTCCTCTGTCATGCGCTAAGTATTATGGGAATAACATAAATAAAATAAAATACTCTGAAAAATTCTCTAAGATTAATAATATTGGAGAGGTTGAATTCAAAGGGTGATAATAACTAGATACTTTTAAATTTAGCTGTAACTGGATTTTTTTTATAGTGTTTAAGATTTAGAGATTTATGTTATATTCCTTTTAAGGTAATATTCGTTAATAAATTCTTGGTTCCTGGTATGTCCGTATCTAATACTACGATAAAATTTTATTATAACTACATTTAACTATATTCCTCATAATTGTTTAAGAGATTACATACTAGGTGGGTGGGGGTTTACAATTTATTCACCGCACCCTGTATATATATATATATATATATATATATATATATATATATATATATATATATATATATATATATATATATATATATAGAGCGTGCGGTGAGTAAATTGTGTCTAAACTTTGCAAAAATGAAAATAACGCTGACATCTCATTTTAACAGATATATTTACCAAAATTACATAAAAATATCTTGAAATACTAAAGAGTAAATTTATTTAATAAAATCGCTTGTTTAAGTTGGTGAATGATGCTATATTCCTTGCCTTCAGTTCATCCTTGGTGTTATAAGGAGAATTGCGGGTCTCGCTCAGCTGCGCCCCACACATAATAATCAAAGGGATTGCAGTCTGGGGAGTTAAGTGGCCAGATGTTAGGAGTGATGTGGTCGCAGAAATTGTCTGACAACCATGACTGGGTTCTCCTGCCTGTGTGGCATGGTGCAGAGTTCTGTTGCCAGACATAGGGTCTTCCAGCAGCCATCCTCTTGATGCAGGGCAACACTACTTGCGCTAGGACCTTGATGTAGGCCTCCGTGTTGAGTGTGAGGCCACGTGGGAAGATGAATGAAGGCCTACTCATTTACATACATACTAGCGATCACTCCAAGCACCATGATGTTGATTGGATGTTTGATTTTTTATCACTCACAGTACATGTTTTTGGGACACGGTAAGCCAACAGTTGTTCTGTGTTTACCATCTGATCCTGGCAGACATTTTTCTCGTCTGAGAAAGCCAAAGCATGTTCGGATGGAGAGGTTGTTTGAGCTTGTTGAAAAGTTTGTAGCGCAGTCTTTCCTATTGTCCTTGATGGCTTTGGCTAAAGGTTGGCCCTTTCTCATCCTGTATAAAGAATACCAAATGTTTTCATGCACCTGCCTGATAAAAATCTCAGACACTCCCATGTATCCGGTGATGGACCTGATTACTTGGAGGGATCGCTGTCAATCATGGCTCGGGTCTCACCAACAAATTCAGGAGTTCTTTTCTTATCAGAACAATCAGAGTGAATTTTCCGAGCTGTCGTACCTTCGTAATCACCATCAGACTCATCAAACTCTTTCCGAATCCTCTGCACTGTCCTCAGATTGACACCCAAATATTTTCAATTGTTCGTAATGGAGTTTCCGGCGCATATGCCAAGCATTACAGCATGTGGTTTCAAAATTTCTGGCAGAATGAATTGCGTCATGGTGCTGTTTTTCTCACAGACGGTGCTCAACTGAACCGACTATACTGTGTAGTCGACAAAATGAACAACAAACAATGCACATGCGCAAAATTAAACATACAATTTGGCGATTTACCTATCGCACCAAGTATATATATATATATATATATATATATATATATATATATATATATATATATATATATATTATAAATTAACTACCAACAAATTATATTATGTTATATTTATTCCTGAATGATGTGTAAAGAAATTTTGATTTATTAAGTCTCTTAATGAATTCTTTATACTGAAATATATATTGAAGAAGATAAATATGTTCCTTTGAATATATACGTTTTTGCGTCGTAACTCCTTTATTATTATTATTATATATATATATATACATGTATGTATGTTCATACGTACATATATACACAGATTCATACTTTCATTCATACATATATATGTGTACATACATACATAGACGCACAATATATATATCAGAAGATGTGTGTGTATATTAATTTGTAGTTACACCTGTAGAAGCAAACATTTTATGCGAACACCAGAAGTAACTGTACCGTTCTTGATCTATAGTTAATACTTATATACATACACTTTACTCAGTTTAACTTAACATTCGAAACCCGGCCACTCAAATCTCTGAATATCATCTATGTCTGAGCTGTATTTCAATACGTTACATATACGTTGGAATGAACCATGACTAGAAAATCAAGCTATTTCTTTTTATACTATAAACATCAAACGTAATATGCTGTGTGAGGAAAGCAGCTAAACCGAAATTTCTACGTCATTGTCAACCTTTCCCTTCTGAAAACAATATGCGTTTGTATTTGCAGGTAGTATTAAGAATAAACTAATGTAAGGAAGATGTAAATAGTACTCAGCAGAATAAATTTTTATTACATTATATCTAATGTAACACTACCTTAACAAATATAATTTGATATTTTGTGAAGTCGTTGTTATTATCAGATTGCTTTTGAAAGCGTTAGCGCTTTAAATGTATTTTACTCTTTATCCTGTATCTGGATCAAATAGCGTAAATATTTGTGGCATTATAAGGTAATGAATGAACAGACCACTTCTCTTGTGATAATTAGTAATTTATCTACAAAAATCCAAAACAATATGCTGCCTTCGACTGGTATAGTTTGCAACATGTGTAATCCAATATAATAAAACACCAGAGTATGGGTATTTTTTAAATATTGTTTCTTGTTCGTAACATTGGAATAAAATTAAACGTTAAAGAGAGAGGGAGAGAGAGAGAGTGTGAAGCAGAGAGAGAGAGAGAGTGTGTGAAGCGGAGAGAGAGAGTGTGTGTGAAGCGGAGTGTGCGAGTATTATAAAAAAAAATAGTGAGAGATTGAATGTACGCTAAGAGGAAGCTTGGCAGATCGAGAATGAGAATTAGAATTGAGAATTATAGTAAGATAAACAATATGTACGACATTAAACTATATAGTGTAGGCTAGAAGTTTCGACAGCATTTAGTTTTATAATAGAGCATAGGTTGCAATTAAAGATCATGTACACATTTTACTGTAGTATAACAGTTGTAGTAAACAGCAATATTTACATTACACAAAACGATACTGCTTGCAGTGTGTGATATTACATTACATTTCATAACATGATACTACTGCATTTTACAGGGTTATTCACAACATTTCATAAAAAGAGTATCCTTTTACACCAACGTTTACATTTTACACCATTTTACGGAATGCAGTTTACAAGAACGACATTATTTCAAAATATATTAAAGGTAGTAGTTTACAAATATTTGCAATATGTATATATATTATGGCAGAGATGGAAGCTTACGCAAAATATTTACTACCTTCTCTAATAGGATATAGTTACAGGATGACGTATACAACCTCTTACTCTATCTACAAACATTAAATGCGCATTAAATCTAAAGTTCTCTAACAGCAACATCTATTTGCATCTATTTTAGAGGGAAATGAAACAATTTGTCAATCTGTTTTGTTAATTAGTTATCACAAGATTCTACTGTTCTTAGTTCTACTTAAGACCACATTCAGTTTGCTGTGAATAAATACTTTTTTTTGTACTTTTATATTTCAGATCTAACAAATGTTTTGAGATCCATTATTTTCGCAACAACAGAAAGAATACTATGGAACTGCTTTCTTTTCAATATAAAGGGCGGAGTTATATGACTTGGAACTAAATTCATTGTAGGCATCAATACTCTATCTCTTCTTCTGCTCTCACTCTTAATTTCTGGAATGCATTGATGCAATGAATTCCTGAAGTTCTAGTGTCTTTCAGTAGAGTGTTCCTGGTCACAGGTTGC
>NC_142944.1:44427044-44444544 GCF_046866305.1 Octopus bimaculoides | reverse complement strand
ATATCTGCTCAGCTATTTGCAAGTGTCCGATAGGTATCGATTGGAGTACTCGAATGTGCCAATGGGGACATGAACCAACCACACTGGGTTGTCCAGATCGTATTTAGATAGAGTATTCTATAGGACAGTGGAGAGGGATAATGTAGGTTGTCCACAATTTCCCATGCACGGATCCCAAATTCGTGACCTGCACGCTCGATTTAGGTAAGAATCAAAGGCAGGGTCCCGGATATTGGAAACCGAACGCATCGCTCCCGGTGTGACAGGTTTACAGAGACCTACTAGAGCATTAGTTAACGGGAAACGTTGTCAACAACGAATGGTTGCTTTCCCTAAAGAGGGCAATTAAAGCAGAATCGCTCAGGTATAGCAAGGCTTTAGCGATAGAGTGAACATAAATAGAGGGAGAAGTATCGATGACAACCATCACCTCATGCGCTATATCATAGACAGGGTAGTTAAGGAACATGGCATGGCTGGGGCTCTGATCAATTTGGATCCATCAAAGCTTTCGATAGGGTCGATCGTCGATACTTGACGGCTGTCTTTAAGCCGGCTGGTTTCGGTCCAGTCTTCCGTAGTTGGACCTCTGATTTATACAGCGGCATCGGCTCGGTAGTTCGAGTAAATGGCTATCAACCTAGACCATTTACCATCACGCGTTCTGTCCGTCAAGGCTTCCCCCTTTCGTCACTCCTGTACGTATTGACTCTAGAAACACTACTGCGGAAGCTGGCGACGCTAAGGGGCATCCTGCGAGAACTGGGATACGGGAGGAGCGTGTCTTCATACGCGGACGATGTCACTGTCATAGTGTCAAGACGCATATTGACCTTTTCAGCGAGACACTAAAAGAATACGAATCGGTAACGGGAGTAAAAATCAACCCGGAGAGGGCAGTGGGCTTGCGGCTCGCCAAACGGAGAAGCAAGTTCATGCCATCCAACAGCGTCTCCATCGTGGGACACTGGACCGACGAACCGGTTAAATTGCTCGGGGTCTGGTTCGGACCAGACCTCCAAATGGAGACGAACTGGGATGAGATAACGAGCAGGATGGTCACTCTCACTCAGCTATGGGCTGAGAGGAAGCTATCTCTAAAAGGTCGGGTTGAGGTGGCGAATGCGTTCATTGCATCCGTCATCTACTACCGTCAGACCATTACAAAACTGGAACGCATACTCTTCCGCTTTTTGTTGAAGGGGAGCGTTCCGATTGTTAGGCGATCCATTTTCTGTAAACATCCACTAAATGGAGAGTTGGGTATGCCATGATTGATGATGCGCAGACATGCGCTGAAACTGGTGACATCCCCAGCGTTTCAAAGACGAAGGGGAACATGTGTGGTCGCCGTTTGTGAGATGCGCTTTCCGCAGCTTGTCTCATTGATAGAACTGCAATCATGGATCAAGCAGAGACCGGGGCTGGGCGAATGGCACCGCGAGTGTCGCCTTGCCCTCGAGAAACTCTTCCATCCGGGTTCAAACTTGTGTGATTTCAATTCCACCAAGGCATTCTATAGAGAATTAGTGAAGGGGAGGTACGACAGCGTTCTTGTGGAGACTCTAGGCGTCGACAGGGAATACCAGATTCGCCTCTTCAAGAACATTTTCGGGTCAGAACCTATGGACAATTTGCAGAGATCCCTGGTCTGGCAGTGCTATTGGGGGGCGTTGCATGCTCGAATTAGGGTCTACAGACAAGGAACACCAAACCGACCTACCCAAGATGCGGTCAGGACTACGAATCTATTCCGCACGCTCTCGTGCAATGTCCAAATATTTCAGACCAGTTGGCCTATGTCGAACGGCTGATATCACGTGTGGGACAAGTCTGGGTATCAACCGAGTCTATCGTAAATATTGCACCTTTACCTTCCTTTAACTGGGAAGGGAAATCAGTTTTCATCGTGCTGGTGGCTATGGTGAAAGAATCTGTATAGCGGACTCGCTTGAAAGGCTTAGAGACAAATACATTTCTCTTTGGCCAACCCCTCATCAACTTTTTCAAGTACCACTTCAAAAGGAAGGTGAGGATAGAAAGGGAAGTTTTGCCTTATGAAAATTTCAATAAAAGGTGGGTGAATGTAGCAAAGATGGTACACGTGAATGACGGACCCTCTTTGAGTATGAACCTATAGAACAAAACGAGGTAAGGCACTTTGCTTTCATGTTTTTTTCCGAGGCTATTGTGATTTATTCGTAAGTTTTTCCTTCCACAGATAACCCTGGTCAGTGTTTATTGTCTCCTTCTTTTGGGAATTTCGGTTGTTAGAACGACTCTTTGCTTTCTCCTTGTGTATATGTCCCAAAACGTTTTCGATCCCTATTGATCGGTTTTCAAAAGAAAAATTCTGCATTATGTTATCCCCTCTGTGTTCGACCCTTCGTGCCTTAACAAATCTATCTATCTATCTATCTATCTATCTATCTATCTATCTATCTATCTATCTATCTATCTGTCTGTCCGCCTGTCTGTCTGTCTGTCACTCTATCCGTCCGTCCGTCTATCTGTCTGTCTGTCTGTCTGTCTGTCTGTCTATCTATCTATCTATCTATCTATCCAATCTATCTATCATAGATGTGTGTGTGTATGTGTGTGTGTGTGTGAGTGTACACCTCTATAACTGTCTGTCTGTTAGGTTATATATCTATGTGCCTATCACTCCATCTCTATAGTTTCATGCACACACACACACACACACCCACACTCTTTCACACACATATGTACATGCACACACAAATACAGGCATACACGCACACGCACACGCACACACACACACACACATACACACACACAGAGACGCACACACAGAGACACACACACGCACCCATACACTCATAGACGCATACGTATATACATTTCAACTCAGACATACGTGGGCGGGTGCAAATGTTTACGACTGTGCAACAAATATGTAACAATGCTCAAGATATATACAAGTGGTCACCGACAAAATAACACAAGCAAACATGATCACCAACAAAATTGGAGGGGAAATTTCGATAGTAGAGGCTGCGAACTGAAGAATGAGCACTGTAGGGAATGGTCAGTTTGTAAAGATTCTGAAGAATTAAAAAAAAATCTTGTAAGTGGCGATAGTGATTAGACAAAACAATTTTTTTTAGGTAGAAAGGTATAATAGTTCTTGACAAACAGTGGAGACAGATGTGTAAGTATTAGTAGCTGTTAGCGTATTAAGGATAATTATAAGGTGGATTATGCGAATGTGTGGTGTTTATTTATAACCGAGAATGAGGAAGTGCCTCGGCTAAATATGACGACAAATGTTAGGAACTTTAGATTTCCCGTTTCTTCACGGCAATAAATTTATTCGGCTGTTTTATTATTTGCAGTATGTATAAATAGCTGTCAGAAAAACCTCTTAATTTTTTACACAGACTTAGAGGACAGTTTACACTGAAGTAAACTGAATAAATTCACATGAAAGACTAGACATAATTTTAAACAGTCTCATACACCATTAATCATTGTCACATTCACATACGTACACAAATATAACTAAAGATACTCTCAGTCTTGTGTGCAATGATCTATGCACACATACTCACACGTGCGCATGCGCACACTCTCACACACACACATAGCCGCATACACACACACACACACACACTCACAGACACATTCCAATACATATACGTACAGACGAATACACATAGAATATCAATCAAACTATAGCACATACACAGAGAGGAAAGCTAATCGCTTTCGTTTGACTAAACAGTCCAACTCTGAAAAACTGGAAAGTTGAAAGCTGAAAGCTAAGAATTTAACTGTTTTTAACTGAGTAAACAGACTAAATTAGACATAAAATAAATCCCAGCTGATATGCTGAGTATTAGAAAGTAGACTGTGGTAATATAAGAGTATGTAAGCAAAAGTAATATGGCAAACAAGTATGGCAACTACACGAAGAGAAAACTACTTAGGATGTCATTTTGTAAATGCTTATCGACTTTACCGTTTGCATTTTTTTAAATATAAGAGCCGGGGAAGAAGGCGGCGTATTCATATGTTCTGTGGAATCACTAGTTGAAAGTAAAACTAACAGCGGTTTCGCGATGATTTGATCATATAAAGGATTATTGGTATTTCTATTACTGTATTAGCCAGACTGAATATATTTTCGAAAAGAAAGGAGAATATATACGATTGAACCACTGCGATTTATAACTGGTATTTGTTTTATCTATTTAAGAGTGTTGAAATATTAAATCAATCAAGTGAAATGTGATGTGAACCGCATTATAATACGCTATATTTTCTTGATGTTCTTTTACTTGTCTAACTCATTGGACTGCGACCATTTTGGGGAACATACTTCAAAGATTTAACTGTCAAATCAACCCGATACTCATTTATTTACTGTGAATGTTTGGTTCTAATACTCTCTGAAAATTGTTGCTCAGATGCTAAGTTACATGGATTGCAAAATTAGAACACTGGTTGTCAAGCAGAGACGGACAGACACAACCAGCCATGCACACACATACACTTATACAGAGCGGGATTCCGAACAGTACCAAATTTTAATTTGATAAAAACAATGTATATCAACTGAAAATTAAAGATATCAATGAATTTACACTCAGGCTATCAGTGCTATCAGTGCTATCAGTGGAGAAAGTTCGATTGAGAAACAGCTTAATATTTCAGTATTGATCGTCATATAGTTAACATAGAGGTGGTATAGAGAACGGTATAGCTAGGTGAAGAAGAAAACAGGGTGGCTGCAGAAATTTTCTAAAGGAGAGAGAGAAAGGAGGTGAAAGAGTGAGGGGAGACAAGGAGAGAGAGAGAGTGTATGTGTGAGAGAGAGAGAAAGGGAGAGAGAGAAAGAGAGAGCGAAAGAGAGAGAGAGTGAGAGAGAGAGAGAGAGTAAAGTTGGCAGTTAAAAATATCATTAAACATTGATGTGCAACTGTGAGAGGGATTGCAGATTCTAAGGACGTGTTGTTCATGTTGCGTAAGAATAGAACTGAAAAACGTTAGTTAAGACCGAAGATTTGCAAGAATATTTGCCAATTATTTCAAATGTTCATAAGACCAAAATATTTAACTGGACTAAAGAGTTTTACAGCGAGGAGGTCAAGCTTTCGTCGTTAATAGCCTAGTGTGACGAAAGCAGATTCTGCCACAATTCTGGTTAAAGATCAATATTTTTGTGGTGGAACACAAGTGAAACGTAGGAGCTGGATTGTTGCTTGCTTGCAAAGAGTAACGAAATATGGAACAAATGGATTATTGCATTAGCGTAAGAAAAGAAGATAAGCATGCCATAGCTAATGCTGACTGAAAATAATTTAAGCGGCCCGAAATACTGCCAAGGATTTGTAAAAAGGTCTGTTCCAATACAGGAATTTATATGATAATGAATTATTTTCTCAAGAAGACGAAAGCTTATGACGTACAAGCATGGCAACACAACTTGGATCAAATCTTTGAAATGAGTGGCTCATCCGATATTAATCCAATAATATACAGCTGGGAAAATCTTGATATAAGATTACGAGCTTGATCATTGAACATTGAATTACTTAGAGTGATGAAAGAAGCATTCGCTGTTGAGAGGATAAACATGGAACAATCTGTCATTGATAATTTAATCACGTCTACGTCTAACTGTGTTAAAGCCGTGATATTAGCAAAAGGTGGGCCTTCTAGTTACCGAAGTAAATATTTGGCTAATTTTTCACGAAGTTAAATTGATGTTGTGTTTTACGTATTATGCTGGTTGTAAAGTTATTACAGTTCACTGTAAACATACACACACACCCACACACACACTGGCAAACTCACGGTCATCATTAAGATGGAACCCTAAGGGAAGGCAGTCTTTGTACGGCTTGAATAGATCGCTGAACGATCACAGTTCATTAGTTGGTCACAAGTTCAGTCCCTGTTTAGAGCTGCCGGTACTCATTTGTAGCCAAGGAAATTAGAGCAACACTAAATAAAATCCCTTATTCGAGTAGACATTTGATCATTGAACTCCGAGATTCGAAACCAACCCAACAACAAGGTTACATATCCAACATCAATTAAACAATTAGCGCACATATTTTTGAACGAGAATACTTTCCAGTGGTCTTCAGGTGCAAAGTATTTTAATGCTGATTTTTCACCTAAGATTACTTAATAGTTGTTTCCAATTTTGGCTAAAGGCCGGCAATTTTGGGGGACCTCAGCGCTCAAGTAGAACTTATTTTATTAACCACGAAAGGCTTGAAAACAAGATTGACCTTGGCAGAATTCAAACTCAAAACGTAAGGACGAACGAAACGCCTGTAAGCATTCTACCGGCTCTGTGCCTTAACTAAATGAGTAATCTTTATAAAATAATTAATAACTACAGAAATAGTATTAATTCCAAAAGATAATATAATATATATCTACCAATTAAAGTGTATGTTCTGTTTGAACATAGGATATTGCATTATTTATCATGAGAGAACCTCTCATATCGACTTATGGTGAATGATAGCAAACGTTCATATCACGTTGACAAGCGATAGCCGCGAGACTGCTTGATCACGTGACTTCGCCCTTCCTTGGGTGTGTCAATGTCAGATGTTAAGGTAGACAGAGCAGCTGATTCCCCCATCACCGATATATAGAATCTCAGTGTCTATTCAGGCCCTGGTGTCGCAAATAACCATTGAGCTTATTAAAACAATTAATTAATCGAGACAGAGGCAGTATTAATACCAAAACAAAATATTTATTTTCCACTTAAAAGTGGATGTCGTGTTAGAACACAACATATTACGTTATAGGCTCATTGTAGGCTCACATGACCTGCTGTAATAACGACGATATGTGCATTTAATCAAACAACAGCTGAAGAAAGGACAACGCCTGAGGTACGGCAATCCTAAAGAAACAGATAACATCATGACGGTTGGAAATCATGTGTTACAGGTGTTCTTGAACCTAGTTACACGTGTTTCACATATTTCATTTGAAATATTTATAATATATTCTACTCTTTGCCACTGTAGATCGCATACTCTTTTATATAGATACGTGTAAGTATCTATATCTTAATCTTATTTACAGAAACGAGAAGGAAATTACAAGTAAAAGCAAACACCCACATATATGAATAGATACTATTACACAAATGCGTACATATATACGTGCATAAATACAAAATTAAATAAATTGATGCGTACATGAATATATACATACATACAAAGTGACACATTCAAAATTTTAAGACATATGTAGAAGTACATGTAAAGATGTATGTGTCTGTGTGTATATATGTATATATTTGTATGTATGTATGTATGTATGTATGTATATATATATATATATAACATACATACATACATATATATATATATATATATATATATATATATATATATATATATATATGTATGTATATATATATATATATGTATATATATATATATATATATATATATATATATATATATATATATATATAAGAGAGAGAGAGAGAGAGAGAGAGAGAGAGAGAGAGAGAGAGAGAGAGAGAAAGAGAGAGAAAGAGAGAGCTGGGCGTAGGTCCGTTAATCGTTAATTAACGAATTTAACATTTTCGTCAACGATTTTAATTCTAAGTTAACTTTGAAAATCATTATCGAACTAATTAATTTCCGTTACATTTAGCTTCCGTTAACTCAAATCCCTTAACCACAAAATTTCATAAAAACCGGTATGCGTTTAAAAATTTCTATTGTTTTCAAATTCTCGTAGCATATTTGATACTGTACGCGTCATTCTTTCAACCCCGATATAACACCATTTATTATTATAAATAACTTGTAGGGCCTCGTTTGGCTCTGCCTAGATTTGAAACCAAATCTACCCGCTTGTTGCTTGCAAAGACAGCGGGAAATTTCTTTGTCCTGTCAAGAGGGAACAGTAATTGATGTGTTTCCACTTGATCAGTGACCTCGCTGAGCTGGATGTCAACAGAGAAAATACTAACTTCCATAAGACTTGCGAAACAAAATCCCCTTGGTGGGAAACTTCAAGGTCCCCACCACCCGTCCTACCTTTCTTTTTCGAAAAAGAAGTGGATTGCAGCGGTATCCCTCATAGGATTCCTTGCACGTTAGAAGGAACAGCTAAAATCAAAACCATTATTTTTTCATTCCCTTCGAAGTTTTATACCTAATAGTGGTTTGGATTTTCGCTGTTCCTTCTAGCGTGCAAGGAATCCTATGATGGATACCTCTTATGTGTTTAAATGTACACTGTATTTATATGAATAATATATAGTCTATTGACTAAATATTTTTACACGCTAGGCCACTGGTAGTAGAAATTTATAATATTTCTTATTACCCTTGATATTATTAATTATTAATAATTTTTGCTGGAAAATTTTCGAATTGAAAAACCGGCATTTATATTTACTGCCGACAAGGAGCTGCGCTTGCGCGGTAAATTTGAAAAATTAGAATGTATAAGCACGAGGCATATACTGGATTGCTTCGTGCTTATATATTTAATCTAGGTGAAGAAGACTTCACCTAGCAAATTATTTTATTTACTAAAATAAGTCTGAAACCATGGTCCAGGAGATAAATGGTAGATGTTTTTATTTTTCATTCCCTTCGGAGAGTTATCTCTAATAGTGGTTTGGATTTTGGCTATTCCTTCTAGCGTGCCAGGTATCCTATGATGGTTACATTTTAGGTGTTTAAGTGTACACTGTATATATATGTACATACATATATATATATATATATATATATATATATATATATATATATATATATATATATATATATATATATATATATAACTAAAGGAATACAAAAAATGGGACAAGAACGCAAAACATCTAGACAGATGATACAAAAAAGGGACAGCAAAACATCCAGATGATACAAAAACAAAGGGACAAGAAAAAACAAGGATGCGTCATTCGGAGTTTTCTTTCCTCAGTCGAGTCCAGATTAGCTTTGCAATTTCGGCTGGTTATACTCGAGATAGTTTCAATCTGGCCAGCCCCAAGGAAAAACTAATTTAAGAATACCAGATTCTTTGGAAGAAAGCAGCAAATTTATACGAAAACAAGGACGAACAAAGAAAACGGAGAAATGGTACACAAATAAAAATGCAAATAACAGGACATTAACAATAGGTGTCTTTCGACTAAGAATGAATTACATTAAGCTGGCGTGTGTGGAAGTGAAGCCTTACGGCAGAGACATAAGAGATGACAGGCATGCGGAGGAATATAGATGTTGCACGGATGGTAGTCGAACCAAGAAAGAAAGGTCATATATATGTAACATATGGTGTATATCTACATACACAACCCCCCCCCCCCACACACACACACAGGGTCACATATATATATAGAGATAAATATACAAAAAGTGATATAAAGATACATACATATATATGTGAGAGAGAGGGAAAGAGAGGAAGAATAGATGCAAAGGTTGTAATCTACATAGAAATATATTTTACGAAGCAAAAACATGATCTTATATAGAACTCGACACGCCAGACTGGAGAAAGATCGAAAGGGTGTGAAAGATAGATAGATAGAGATAGATAAAGAGAGAGAGAGAGAGAGAGAGAGAGAGAGAGAGAGAGAGAGAGATAGAGAGAGAGAGAGAGAGAGAGAGATAGAGAGAGAGAGAGAGAGAGAGAGAGAGAGAGAGAGAGAGAGAGAGAGAGAGAGAGAGAAAATGGGAGATTCGAAAAGAAACTTTTAATGGAAGGAAAAGAACATTCAAGTTGTTTCGTACACCTTATATTTAGTAATTTCACTGAAATTTACAAAATTTTAATTTGTACAGAAATGACGCAAATGAAGACAAAATAAAAATCTCGAATTCATACGGATGTCTGCATCTCGTTCAGAAGCTGGTATCCGAACGATAAGAAATGTATTTTTTCTCACTTCTCCTAGCTTTAACTGTTGTGAACCTATGTTTGGAGAGTAATAGGGCGATGGAAGGGGAAGGTTAGTGAAAGGAGGATGTAGCAAAGTAAAATGGTGGAGAATTGTTAACTTCACAACAAATGTCGTTCACAGAGACGCGTTCATCTGTTCATGACACAGAACGACACACGCTCACACACACATATACTCATACACTGACAGGCACACACATACACACAGACACAGACACACACACACACACACACACACACACACACACACACACACAAACACACACACACATGTGCCCGTGCGCATACACGCAGCCAGGCAATGACGAAGCCAATATCATGGCAGATGATGACAAAAGAAAACAGTATTTATGTATGTATGTGTGTGAGTGTGTTCGTGTATGTATGTGTATGTGCGCGTATATATGTGGGTATGCGTGTGTTTGTAGATAGATGGACGTGTGTGCACCTCTCTATCTATATATATGCATGTATGTATTTATGTATGTATGTATGTATCTATGTATGTATGTATGTCGGTATGTACGTGTGTACGTATGCATGTATTTATGCATGTACTTTCGTATGTATGTATGTTTGTATGTATGTGTGTGTGTGTGTGTGTGTGTGTGTATGTGTGTATGCCTGTATGTACGTATGTTATTCTTTGATATTCATTTAAGTTCTTCCTGATGTTCAAACCGGTTGCTAATAAAGTGACAAAACTTTTTGTGTTAAGACATTTCCCGGTGGTTGAGTTAGTGAGTGCGTAGATATAGTTGAATACACCTGCACCTATGTCCTCTGTGAACATATCATTTTTGTACTCAGGTTTTTCTGCGCGCGTGCATGCGTTCGCGCATACGTGTGTGTGTGTGTGTGTGTGTGTGTGTGTGTGTGCGCGCGCGTGTGTGTGTGTGTATGTGTGTGTGTGTATGTGTGCATGCGCGCGTGCATCATTACTTTTCACACTCATCATTTTTGTAGGAATACAACCAATTGTGAGGCTATATCAAATTAAAGAATTGCACCCTAATAGATTGGATTTGGTGGATGCACGCCAGACTCATTGCTCTTTCTTAGAAAATCCCAAGGTTTTAGTGCAAATATGTAGATATATGGCCTAATGCACCTATAATGCTCGGTACAAATGTAATTTATAGCCAGGGCACAAAAGCTATTCGTTCTGCTTTAGTGCACTCTAAATATTCTCTAAACTTTTGGTAGTGTGTTCACATCCAATGGGCAGCTGTCCTCAATAACGTTCTATGATTTCTATATTTTGATATACAAACACAACAGACCTGATATACATTAGGTCTATTTTGTTTGCACCGGATTACACTTTTTTTTCTACCGGAATAATTCACCAGTACTCGTTGTTTTTAAAGGTATGTATACATACTGGTTCTGATATATTTTTGATGTATATACAAGGGTCATCATATGTATGCATACATGTAAGTATGAATGTGTGTATGTATTTGCCCATGTTTGTATAGATAAAGCATGTGTGTGCATATGTAAATTGCACATGTATATTTGTATATATATGAAAATATACAAACGTATTCAAGCCGAAAAAAATTCTTTGTGAATTTGCTCAACCTGCTAGAAATAATAGACAAATATCCTTCAATGTTACACGCTACTATCCTGAAAGTGGTAGGACACATTGGATAAAAAGAAAACAAAGACTTTATGTGTCTAGTTTGAAGACATTAGATCATAGATGTACTTGATTATGTTTATTGTAAAGGTAAACAAGAGCGGCATGTACATTCACATATTAATTTCATTACATACACGCGCGCGCAAATCCCAGTTGAGGAACTGGAGCAGGTAAAATCCAGTCTACATATGTTTCCTAGCTAACGGAACCTCAGAAGTAATAACTTCTAAACGTAGAGTGCTCCGCTAGCTTCTCATCAGGCTGTAACTAGTGGAGTTCCCCTCACTCAGTAGTTACAACTTCTGAGGTCCTGCTAGATAGGAAACATATGTAGACTGGATTTTACCTGCTCCACTCCCTCAATTTGGATTTTTATTCGCATACATAGCAACCCTAGTTGCTAACCGTGAACTATAAAATAGCTTTTTCAGTTTATCGAACTTCGATATGAGGAAAATTTACAGAATTCTACACCAATAAACTACTAGCGTTCCTGAAAGCTGTTTTTTATGTCTTCTACGGACTGCACGAAACATGCCAACTTCCTACACCCGGATCCTTGGATCTTACACACACACACACACGCACACACTTCAGCAATGTAACTACTCACGAGCCATTTTCCTTCTTTTGACTTTCTCTTTCTCCTTTACGACGAAGATCTATGCTCAAAACGTCCAACTCTTTTCACCAAACGTCAAGCTAATACATTGCTTGTGCTTGTCCTCTTGTCCGTCAAGTTTATAACTTCTTTTCTTTGTTTTTGAATTGACTGGTTATTTAAATTGACTATCTATCTATCTATCTATCTATCTATCTATCTATCTATCTATCTATCTATCTCTCTCTCTCTCTCTCTCTCTCTCTCTCTATATATATATATATATATATATATATATATATATATATATATATATATATATATATATATATATATATATATATATAAAGTGTAGTATATTGCCACTTAAGTGTGGCTGACCCCTAGGGGTGGATGTTACTGTTGCTTTTAGCCCCAGAAGGACATCTCCTCCAGCTGGCTTATCGACACACGACTGTGTCCTGTTTGCCAAGGGTAGTTATCCCTCTCACCAACATCTGCAGCACGAACGGATCCGGATTTCAGGGTTATTTCCCTTCGTCGGCGTCCGATAGCCGCTGACCTTGGTGAGAGAGACAAAAACCTGGCAATCTTATATCTTCTTTTCAAGTGAAATTCTTCACTGATATCGAAAAGGTGAAAACAAGCAATGTTAATTCTCTAAATGAAGTATTAACAGTAACTGCACGATAAAGTGTAGTATATTGCCACTTAAGTGTGGCTGACCCCTAGGGGTGGATGTTACTGTTGCTTTTAGCCCCAGGAGGACATCTCCTCCAGCTGGCTTATCGACACACGACTGTGTCCTGTTTGCCAAGGGTAGTTATCCCTCTCACCAACATCTGCAGCACGAACGGATCCGGATTTCAGGGTTATTTCCCTTCGTCGGCGTCCGATAGCTGCAGATGTTGGTGAGAGGGATAACTACCCTTGGCAAACAGGACACAGTCGTGTGTCGATAACCCAGCTGGAGGAGATGTCCTCCTGGGGCTAAAAGCAACAGTAACATCCACCTCTAGGGGTCAGCCACACTTAAGTGGCAATATACTACACTTTATCGTGCAGTTACTGTTAATACTTCATTTAGAGAAATAACATTGCTTGTTTTCACCTTTTCGATATCAGTGAAGAATTTCACTTGAAAAGAAGATATAAGATTGCCAGGTTTTTGTCTCTCTCACCAAGGTCAGCGGCTATCGGACGCCGACGAAGGGAAATAACCCTGAAATCCGGATCCGTTCGTGCTGCAGATGTTGGTGAGAGGGATAACTACCCTTGGCAAACAGGACACAGTCGTGTGTCGATAAGCCAGCTGGAGGAGATGTCCTCCTGGGGCTAAAAGTAACAGTAACATCCACCCCTAGGGGTCAGCCACACTTAAGTGGCAATATACTACACTTTATCGTGCAGTTACTGTTAATACTTCATTTAGAGAATTAACATTGCTTATATATACATACATATATATATATATATATATATAGTCAATTCAATTTGTGTACATACATGTACACAGACACACAGACACAGAGGCGCATGAAATCATATCACAGTCAATAAACGTATTTATGATTATGGATCTGTCCTTTTTCTGTTCTTATTTTTCATATTCCTTTCTGTTTTTTCTTTTACTGTTTTTGATTCTCTCCCTTTTCCTGTATCTTCTCCACCTTACTGTCTTTATCTCTTATATCACTCTTTTTTTCCTGTCTCCCCGCTTATTTTATTACTGTTACATTTACAAACGCACAAACATTCATTCATGTATTTAAAGAATGGAAGCATTCTTTTTTCCCCATTTTTCAGCAGACGACACCGTTATATAAAAAAACGTTATCGTCTGTTATTTGCTTGGAGTCATATCGCTTTTGCTTGATCCCTGTACTCTCCACGAAGGTGTTTAAAGTCAACATTGAAGGTGAAGTACCTTATTAAATTCATTGAAAAATATTAATTTCTTTTTCACTACTTAAAAAATTGCACTTATCCTGTCATCTATCTCGAAGCGAGAAAGAGAGATTCCTTAGAAGGAAATTCGTATTGTTTATACATTTTTCAGTCTATGGTGTTCACATTATCAATCACGAGTATCTTCGTGAAAAAGCCATCTAAATTTGAAATTGACGTCAAAGTACTTTATTAAACTCTTCAAGAAATATTCAACACAGTCAAATTAACTTCGCAAAAAGTTATGGGCGATGGTACCAATTATTTAGAACTGTGTCACTTTTCTCAATAATAGTTCGTATTATCGAACTCTTTGAGAAGAGTCTATACGGCGCATATGCAATAAATGGTGACATTTTCATTCCTATATTCTTAACAGCACAATGCGGGAATATCAAGCGTACACGAGTAGGGATGAAACATACAGCGATGATGTTGAATTGGCTGCCATTAGTGAATTATACAATGTAGCAATTCAGGTTCATCGCAAAACTGACGAATTATTCTGCTTAAGTTCACTATATGTGATCGAACGGTTACAGAAAGGAAAATGTTTGTATTATATAATAGTTCAACTGACAACGGCAACTACGATGCCGTCTTTCCCATAAACCATAGATGTTAAGGGAAAAGAAATATTACAAGACTGAAATGTGGTTGCAAAAAATAAAAGCAAAAAAGAGAAGAAGAAAACAATAAAGATAAAGAAGGTAAATTATTGAAAGAAAAAAGTACAAGAATATAAAAACTGACAAAGAAATAAAATTACAAGAAAGGAGGGGAAATAAAAATAGAGCACAGGTGAGTGAAAAAGAGAGGAAAATAAGATTAAAAGAGAAGCTGTCTTGCTGAGAAAATGTGTAGAAAAAGTATGGACAGAATCTAGAGCGTTTAATTACGATCCTAATCATGATTATATATTTGAAAGTATTTTATCCTTGGGCTCTACATGTAAAACATGTGACAAACGCGATGCTAGAAAGTGGGACAAAGAATCATTAGGTATGTGTTATTCTAATGGTAAGGCCCATTTTACCTAAAATTGAGCCAGAATGATTTATAAAGACAAGTCTTCATTTGAGTACCACTTCAAAATTAAAACATTTTAACAAGATTCGAACATACAACTGTTTTCAAAATTCAATCATTTGGAGTTTAAAATATTAAGAGAAGTAAGCAATTTATGTCGAAATTTGAAGTTCAAGGAAAATATTTATTACAGAGTTGACTCCCTTAATAATACTTTACAGAATAAAGATTCACAATCTTTACGGACGTTTATATCATAAACGTTCAAAACGAAGCACAATATCGCAACTAGAACTGACCAAGCACAAGATCTGAATTTATTTTAAAGCTGCAATAAATGCTCAATGAAATGAAACTTTCGTTAGAAGCTTTCGATATGCTTTAGAATGTCCTTGAACTCTGGAATTTGAAGTTTCCACTGATGTCGCCAGACGACCAGCAGAAGAACATGTATGCTCATTTAATGTTACTGTGTGAGAAGTGTTAATTATTGGGGCTGGACAACAACATATTAAATGAGATATTTAAGTAGCATCATAATCATAAATGAAACTCATCGTTTATTTGTTTCTACACAATATTCTCTGCAATTTGTTAACAGAGATGTTGAACGCCCCTTTGGCACACCACAAGACGGAAGAATCCCTTCCCAAATATTGCTTTCTCTGTGGATTATTATGGTTATCGACTGATGCTTTGCAGTAATTTGTTTGATCATCCTCATTACTGCCAAGATTTTTTCAGTAGATTGTTGTTGATATGTGGCAAAAATAGAGTCGGAGAGATTATGTTACATAAAGTCGTATAAAAACCGTGTTTAGAATTGTACATACACTTAAGAGATAGCATCAAGAATGATATTGATCGGACGTAGCTTGCACAATTTTGTATTCTCCCATCCAGTGTTACAGGAAGCCCAAAATATATGCATGAGAGGACACAGGATGTCATCCCTTACGTACGCAATAATGGATTAAGTAGGTTTCAAATATCGAGATACGGTGCAAGGTTTGTTAAAAACACCGTATGTTTTAGTAGACATACTTAAATGCATAGCAAAGTGGCATAAACTATAGGAATTCAGAAAAGAAACGTCATTCCATAATTCTTGATAACGTCAACAAACATACACACATATATGCTTCATATGAATATTATCAGACACGTTTCTGTACATACCATCGCATAAACACGCTCACACAAAAATATTTATATCAAAGTAGTTGTTGCATAAATAGTAATAATCCACCAATTTCTTAAAGTGTTCAAATCAATCTACATCATTATTTGCGTATATGTATACATATACATATTTATATGCAGGCAATATTCACACATGTATATCTAACAATTCATACTCTGTCAAGTTATCTCACTATTAATCCTAAGTGTTAGGATATACTATATTATAGTTAAGATTACATATTATGTAAATGAAAATGACAAGCTAAAATTGAGGAATCAGATATCAGCAAATTATGTGTGAGTGTGTGAGAGTGCGCACGCGCGCGTGTGTGAGTGTGGTTTTAACGTCATAAGAATTAAGAAACACCGAGAAAGAATGTGAAATAATTCTTGTTGTGACGGTGAATCATGAAGTAAATAAAGCTATAAGTACATTGGTTAAAAACCCTCATAAATAGAAAAAGTCGAAGACTGACCGTATTACTCGAACCCAAGTCGCTTGTAGATATGACATACGTTCTACCATTTGATCAAAACAACCCTTTGAATGTTTCAATCCATATTAAAAACGTCCGTCATATGTACAGAAGATGTGGGTTTGAGTCATACAGGCAGCTTTCGACTATTTCTACCCAAACGATTCTTTTAACCCAATATTTGTTGTTGTTGGCACTCCGTCGCTTACGACGTCGAGGGTTCCAGTTGATCCGATCAACGGAACAGCCTGCTCATGATATTAACGTGCAAGTGGCTGAGCACTC
Source organism: Octopus bimaculoides (assembly GCF_046866305.1). Classification (NCBI taxonomy): domain Eukaryota; kingdom Metazoa; phylum Mollusca; class Cephalopoda; order Octopoda; family Octopodidae; genus Octopus; species Octopus bimaculoides. The sequence continues at coordinate 44,427,437 of NC_142944.1, read as the reverse complement.
CTCAGACACGTGTACCCTTAACGTAATTCTCGGGGATATTCAGCGTGACACAGTGTAACAAGGCTGGCCCTTTGAATTACAGGCACAACAGAAACAGGAAGTAAGAGTGAGAGAAAGTTGTGGTGGAAGAGTACAGCAGAGTTCGCCACCATCCCCTGTCGGAGCCTCGTCGAGCTTTAGGTATTTTCACTCAATAAACACTCACAATGCTCGGTCTGGGAATCGAAACTGCGATCCTATGACCGCGAGTTCGCTGCCCTAACCACTGGGCCATTGCGCCTCCACAACCCAATATTTACAACTTTCCAAAATATAATTATTTCATGTGTATGTATTATATCATTTTATACACGGTAAAGCATGAATCAAGACTGAAGTGAATATAACTACTTG
>NC_142944.1:44412044-44417044 GCF_046866305.1 Octopus bimaculoides | reverse complement strand
TGTAGATGCACACGAATTTTTAGTAGTAAGGGCACCACTGAAATAAATTATATAAATATGTATGTACATATTATATAAGTGCACATATCTATCTATCTATCTATCTATCTATCTATCTATCTATCTATCTATCTATCTATCTATCTATCTATCTATCTATCTATGTATCTATCTATGTATCTATCTATCTATCTATCTATCTATCTATCTATCTATCTATCTATCTATCTATCTATGTATCTATCTATCTATCTATCTATCTATCTATCTATCTATCTATCTATCTATCTATCTATCTATATATATATATATATATATATATACAAACACATATACATATATATATTTATGTGTATATATATATTTATTATTTTTATTTATGTGTTTCAGCCAAGTGGCTGCGGTCATGCTGGTGCACCACCGTGAGATAAATATATATATATATATATTTATCTCCGTCGATCTATGGAGAGACAATCAGTATATCTGTGTGCGTATGTATATTAGAGACAGAGAAAGAAAGGGAAAGAAAAAGAGATAGGGTGAGGGAGAGAAGGCGTGAGAGAGATAGAGAGGGGACATGAGAAAGGAGAGAAAGAGGTGTAGCAAAGTAGGAAAATCAATAAATATATACTTGCGAATACGACTATTTTTTGTTTGCACAGTTACTGTCATTTGGTGGTATATAGTATCTATTATAGAACTACAGGTATAATATACCCCCTGTAATACTTTTGATGATATATATATATATATATTGGTATATTGCTTTTGCAGTATTATTCTTGAGATATGATTGTGCTACATATTCAGTGCGTATAATTACAAGTATATATTACTTTGTGTATATTTGCTCTGTATATTGTCATTGGATTATATAGATCTTGCCATACATAAGTGCTTCTACAAAATTGCACGATATATATGGCGGTATACAATTGTTAGAGATATTTACTGTTATACAAGTGGTGGTATATATAATAGCTGGCAAGGGGTGGCCGTTTTATAGCTAATGTATGTGTGAGTGTGTGTGTATGCACATTGCTTTTGATTTTGTCGACAACACTGTATAATAGGGTCAGTTGGTCATCGTCTGTGAGAAAAACAACACAATGACACAATTCACTCTGCCACAAATTTAGAAATGACATGGTGTACTGCTTGGCATTCGCACCGGAGGCTCCAATACGAATATTTCAGAATGTTTTGGTGTCAATTTGAGGACATATACCGAAAGTGATAAGGAACAAACACCCATTCAACACCATAGTGTTTGGAGTGACAACTGGTGATATTGACGTCATGCCTCCATTCATCTTACCACTAGTAATGGTGATGTTATGCCTCCATTCCTCTTCTCAACACGGAGGCCTACATCAAGTGCCTGCAGCAGGTAGTGCTGCCCTGCGTCAAGAGGGTGGCCGTTGGAAGACCCTATATTCTGGCAACAGGACTCTGCAACATGCCACACATGCAGGAGAAACCAGGCATGGTTGTCAGGCAATTCCTGTGACCACATCACTCCTAACATCTGGTCACCTAACTCCCCAGACTGCAAACCCTTGATTATTATGTGTGGGTCGCAGTTGAGCGGGAGACCAACAAATCTCCTTGTAACACCAAAGATGAACTGAAGGCAAGGACTATGGCAGCATTCACCAAATTAAAGAGGGAGACCATTCAGAAGAGTTGCATGAGATTCCAAAGTCGTCTGAATGGCGATCTTATTGAATAAATTTACTCTTTACTATATCAAGATATCTTTATGAAATTTTGGTAAATATATCTGTTAAAATGAGATGTCAGTATTATTTTCATTTCTGCGTAATTTAGACGAAAGCTTATTCAGTGCACTCACTATATATGTATATATATATATATATATATATATATATATATATATATATATATATATATATATATATATATATATATATATATATATATATATATATATATAGGGAGAAATCACAAAAATAAAAAAAAACAAAAGACGAAGACAGGTGGTGTAGAAAACAATAAGATGTATTAATATAACGCTCGGGAATTGAAAAAGTCTTTAACGATTCGAGCCTACGCTCTTCCACAGAAAGAACACAGAAAGAAACAAGTAGAGAAACAAGCAGAGAAAACAAATGTGTGTAGTGGTTAACGATCTATCATGGCGAATGCCGGACAGAATGGTCACACAGGAGAGTTAAGAAGAAGGGGAGTTAACAAAGTAGTAGTGATCCCAAAACGAAGATGCGCGTGTATGTAAGAGAGTACGTATGAAAGAGGGCTGGTGATCTTGACGTGTTCGTGTGTGTATGTGTAAGTGTGAAAATGTGGGGATGGGAATTGGTCAAGGCTGGTGTGTGCGTGATGGTGTGTTGTGATGTGATGTGTTGTGTGGTATGGTATGCGTTGTGTGGTATGGTGTAGTGTGGTGTAGTGTGAGGGAGTTGGGAGGTGGAGTTGGAGAGGGTGAAGAAAACACGGGTGGGGTGTGGGTTAGGCTGAAGGTTGGGGTACAGATGGGGTATATGGGTAGGCAGATTGTGTGGTAGAGGTGAGGTATGCGGGAGAGGGTGTAAGGGATGGGATAGGGTGGGATGGGAAGGATAGGTGGGTAGGAGTGTGTAGGGCTGGGGTGGGCTTATGAAGGAGAGTTGACGATGAAGGTGGGAAGGGGAAGGGGGTATGAGAGAAGAGAGAAAGAGATGAATAGAGAAAGAGAGTAGGGGTGAAGAGAAGTAGGAGTCGGAGCAAGAGAGGAGAGGTGGATGAGAGGAAGTAGGAGGGTGGGGGAGAGAGGCAAGGGGAGGAGGTTAAATGAAGGGGAGAGATGTGGCGCAATGGAGCGAAGAGAGAAGACTAATCCCTGTTCATGGTGCAAACGCGTGTCCGGGTGGCCCCATACATACAAACACACACATATATACGTATGCACATTCACACTCAGACACATATGTGTGTATATAGGCGTAAGAGTGGCTGTGTGGTAAGTAACTCGCTTACGAACCACTGAGCATGTGTCTTCTACTATAGCCTCGAGCTGACCAGAGCCTTGTGAGTGGATTTGGTAGACGGAAACTGAAAGAAGCCCGTCGTATATATGTATATACATATATATGCATGTGTGTGTGTGTGTTTGTCCCCCCACCATCGCTTGACAACCGATGCTGGTGTGTTTACGTCCCCGTAACTTAGCGGTTCGGCAAAAGACACCGATAGTATAAGTACCAGGCTTCCAAAGAATAAGTCCTGGGGTCAATTTGCTCGACTAAAGGCGGTGCTCCATTATGGCCACAGTCAGATGACTGAAGCAAGTAAAAGAGTAAAAGAGTAAAGAGTATATATATATATATATATATATATATATATATATATATATTATCAAATCAGTAACAAGGATGTCCAGGTATCAGTGCATTTAAATGAAAGACATCCTTGTTACTTATTTGCTTTCTATTTATCATAATTGGAGCTAAGCAGACTATACTGAACTGGTTTGGTGCCTCAATTTAACTACCTAATTCAACTGATTCTTGAGTATTTCTATATATATATATGTGTGCATTCACACACAAACAAGTATCTTTAAGTACATACACGCACGTACACAATTATAAATCACGTATTTAGTCTCTGGCATATGGTAGTTAATATATAGTTGTCAGTATATAGTGATGATTTTAAAATTACTGGTATATCCACTCCGAAGCATGTAGTTACTGGTGCATATTATTACTGGTATACACATATACTAGCACACATGCACACACAAACATACACAGAAACACATACACACACAGACACTCACATACACACAAACAGACAGACACACATATATACAGTTTATTGTTCCTTTAAGGTAAGATAAAGATAAATATTCTACATTCGGCGAGGTAATTATCATTTAATATACACTGTATTAGAAGAACAGGTACTAATAGTTTCTTGCCATGAAGGCACATAGGTGCGTTACAAGAACCTTTCTAACCACATTACTTAAAGGCAAGTAACTATAAGTAGCTCTTAATTCGCGTTATACATTAATATACATAAATATTCGTATGTGTGTGTGTGTAAATATATATATATATATATGTATATATATTTATATATATATATATATATATATATATATATATATATATATATATACATACACACACACACACATATTTATAGATATATATGATCGTTTATTCTTTTATCTGTTTCAGTCATTTGACGACGGCCATGCTGGAGTACCGCCTTTTGTCGAACAAATCGACCTCGCGACTTGCTCTTTGTAAGCCTAGTATTCATTTTATCTACGTTTATTGCCGAACCGCTAAGTTACGGGACGCAAACACAGCAACATCGGTTGTCAGGCGATGGTTGGGGAACAAACACAAACACGCAAATATATACATACCTACACGCGCACACACACATACATATATACATTTATATACATATGCATATATATATATATACACATACGTACATACATACATTCATACATACCTACATGCATACATACATACATACATACATACATACATACATACATACATACATACATACATACATACATACATGTATGCATGTATTACCAATATTCATACTGTGCAGTTAGGAAATTTTATGGAACGGTTACATTTCAAAAGAAAGAATCAATATTCGAAGAACGGAATTATTGGCTTTTCCATCAGAAAGTTTATTTTCGTATTTTCTCGTATTTTCTCATGTAGTGGCCATGTTATAAGTGACAGGATGGTTGTCGGATCATACACAGGACGCATTATATAAACGCGTCCGATTGTAACATGAAACTTAACGTAGCTCACGTAAACACCTGTATTAATTAGACGATATGTATATATATATATATATATACATATATATATATATATATATTTCAAACATATGTAATTATATATATATATATATACAAACACACATACACACACACACACACACATATATGCGTGTATATATATATATATATATATATATATATACACGGT
>NC_142944.1:44404544-44409544 GCF_046866305.1 Octopus bimaculoides | reverse complement strand
CACTCGCATCATCATCAGCAACAACAACAACAACAACAACAACTACAATAACAACAATATCAAAAGCAATAACAGTAGTCGCAAAACTATTGTAAATAATTGCAACTTTTAGCTACGACAACAATATAGAGTCGACACAACGGCAATAAACGATAATAACAACAAAAACAACATCAACAATAACAACAAAAACAACAGCAATAATAATAACTCTCTGCTATAGGGTCAAGGCTTGAAATTTTGGATGGAAGAAACTAATCGATTACATCGATGCCAGTGTTTCACTGATACTTCATTTATCGACCCTGACATGATGAAAAGGAAAGACGGACGACATCGGCGGAAAAATAATAATGACACAAAAATTATAAATAATGAACAGCGAAGTTCCTTACTTATCGATCCATCATACCCGTTTGATTCCAGAGTTTTAAAGAAAAGGGAAGAAAGACAAGAAAAAAGAAAGTAAAAAGAAATGCAATCCCTTAAAATTTGAAATAGAAAGAATTTGGAGCAAAAGAATAGTAAAGGTCGTGCCTATAATAATTGGTGCGTTGGGATCAGTAAGCCAAGGTATAGACATATGACTAGATTGAAATTAACTACACGGTAGGGCTCCGACAGAAAGTTTGCCTCTTAGGCACAGCAAGGATTATCAGGAGGGTTCTAAGCACTCGAAAGATTGCTGAAAACTTGTGGATACCTAAGGTTACAGGCAGTAACCCGCTACCCATATAAATCCTATCAGGAATAAGACCAAACCTGAGCGAAACCAAAATAATAATAATCTGAAAATTGAAATACAAAAGATGTGACATCTTAAAGCGAGAACTGTTCCTGTTATTATGGGTTCCCTAGGTATGATAAGAAAGGGATGCCAGAAACTCCTAGATAATATCTCAGGAGAACTATATCTCAGAGAAATCCAAACGATTATACTGACAAGTACAAACTTAGAAGAACCCTATCAATTTAAATGTCTGTGTTGTATTACAGGAAGATATTTTGCTACTGCCCCTACCACTTCCCCTCTCTCAGCTTTCAGTTATAGTGTAACTCACCCTATGATGATGATGATAATAATAATAATAATAATAATAATAATAATAATAATAATAATAATAATAATAATAATAATAATAATAATAATAATAATGATTTCTTTATTGACCACAAGGGGCTAAACATAGAGGGGACAAACAAGGACAGACAAACGGATTAAATCGATTACATCGACCCCAGTGCGTAACTGGTACTTATTTAATCAACCCCGAAAGGATGAAAGGCAAAGTCGACAATAATAATAAATTATATGCCCTGATGCAATACCAGGCAACGGCTCTCAAGGATTCTGATCTTTATTGATTGGAAGTGTTATCATGTACATTGTTTTGTCATGGTATAAAAGATGGGCTACAGCAAATATTCTGATTAATACCACAGATTTGCTTGTCAGTTGTTTGACCTTAACCGCTTGGGCATGTCCCTTAGTGGGTAACAATATGTGCATCTCTGATCATGAGCAGAAGTAGTGGGTGAGCATCATAGCCATGTGTTGAGAGGAATTCTTTGGGGTTTGGATAACTCTCCTCTGGAAACATGGGTGTTTCGTTTTTCATCCTTAAACAACTCTTATTCAGAAACCTTTTAAGCAGGATGGGTTATTTGATCTGAAGAAAATTCTTACTGGGCCCCACCTGCAAGGTCAAGCGCTGATTATCTTGATTTGAGATCACCATGTCATGCAGATATGGTTGTGGTGCATGTACCTGGTGCACCTGTATCAGATGGGTAGTCATGATGGGTATACTGGGCTTCGTATATTTTACCCCAGTCTCACTTTGATGGCATGCACTGCTCTAAGTATGTGGTGCTTACATAAGGATGGAATTCGGTATCTCGAAGTGTGCGGTGCTTACTTTGAAGCGAGGAAAAAGAGTAAATTGTAGGAGCAGAGAATTGCCAAACGGAGAGAGAATGGAAGACTCGGATGATGATGGGTACAAGTAACCTGGGATCCTGAAACTGGACAATATCTCGCACAGAGGAATGAAAAACAAGGTTACCACTGCATATTTCAAGCGCGTCAAACTTTTCTTGAGATCAAATCTCAACTCAAGGAACCTTGTGACTGCAATCAACGTATGGGCTGTGGTTGTTGTCTGCTACAGTGCACCTATCCTGATATGGACACAAGCGGAGATTGACCAACTCGATTGCATTACCTGAATGAAAATGACAATGAATGGTGCCCTCCATCCTAAGGCAAATGTACACAGGCTCTACATGAAGAGAGGAAGGGTGGGCGTGGGCTCATTAGCGTACGGGAGTGTATCAAGAGTGAAATAAGAAACATGGCATAATATTTGGTGAACAGCAAAGAAGACCTGCTACAGTATACTGCTAGTGCAGAAGGAGTTAACAAAAATGGACTTGAGAGTGCTCATGAATTCCGATCAAGAACAGCCAACAACAGCCAACGTTATTCCATACTCCGTGTGGAATAACGTGGTCGGTTCCACCGCGAAACCAACAAATTAAAAGCCCAGGAAGCATCATGGAGGTGGCTCAATAAGGGTGATCTAAAAAAGAACACTGAAAGCCTAATCATCGCAGCCGAGGACCAGGCATTGAATACCAACTCAGGGAAAAAGAATATATATCACACAAGTGCAACATTTAAGAAGGACAAACAAGAGTGCCTGATAATTGACGTAGCAGTGCCAGGACATCAACATATCATCATGAAAGAAAGAGAAAAAGTTGATAAATATGGAGACCTGAGAATTGAAATCGCTAAGATGTGCCAGCTACGAGAGTCGAATAAGGTTATCCTTATTGTCATCGGAACATTGGGTTCAATAGTCTCCAATTTGAAACGAAAAATTCTGTAAACCTTAGAAATACCCTATAATCTAGATGTATTTCAAAAGTCGGCATTACTTGGAACTGCACGCATATTGGGTAAAGCACTGTCTGTCTGAGGTCTTGTTGTGACTTGATAAACAATACAAACCCGATACTGTATACTGTGCGACTATAATAATGATAAATACAAGTAACTGCAGAATATGTGGTGATGAAGAAGATATAATAAATCATATTGTCTCTGTCTGCCAAGAAGGAATGTATTCACAGACACGACAGAGTTAGTTTCTATATACATTGGAAGCTATGGCAACAGTATGGAATAACAACAGAAAAAGATGGTATAAACGTACGCCAGAAAAGGTCACAGAAATCGAGAAAGCAACCATACTATGAGATATGCCAATACACACAGATAGAGGCATTAGGGCCAATAGGCCGGATATAGTTGACAGAGATCAACAAGAAAAATATGCCTTCTAATCGATGTATCAATACCAACAGATGACAACGTTTCTCTAAAAAAAATGTAGAAAATTTCAAAATACAAATATCTGGTAAGATCTCGTAAATCGAATGTAGAATGCAAAAGCAAAAACAATTCCTATAATAGTAGGTACATTAAGTGTGATAAAAAAAAAGACAAAACATTCAGAAAAATACATAACAAAAACACTAGGACTTATAAACCTATATAACATACAGAAAATAGCACTAGTTAGGTACTGCACACCTTCTATGTAAAGCACTTTCAGTACAGTGAATATAAGAGCACCACAACAAACCACAGCACATACCCAAGGAACACAGAGCTGCGCTCGGTAGTGAAGTGAAAGCACATAATAAAAATAAGACTACTGAATAATAATAATAATAATAATAATAATAATAATAATAATAATAATAATAATAATAATAATAATAATAATAAGAAGAAGAAGAAGAAGAAGAAGAAGAAGAAGAAGAAGAAGAAGAAGAAGAAGAAGGTGAAAGGAGAAGAAAAAATAAACAACTATGACGATTTGAAGTGGGAAATACGAAGGTTGTGGTCGATGAAGTGAATAGACGTGATACCAATAGTAATTGGTGCACTTGGAAATATCAGCAGCATGGCTGAAAAAAGATTGGTGCAAAATCAGCATTGCTCGGAACTGCAAGAATTCTTCGCAGTGTTCTTGAAGCATGACAAGTAAACAAGTGTCACCTTAGTCTGCTGTCTGGGGACAGCTGACACTTTCCATCATACCCAGCAAAATAAGTTACACTTTTACTCTTTTACCTTCTTCAGTCATTTGACTGCGGCCATGCTGGAGCACCGCCTTAAGTCAAGCAAACCGACACCCAGGACTTATTCTTTGGAAGCCTAGTACTTATGCTATCGGTCACTTTTACCGAACCGCTAAGTTACGGGGACGTAAACATGCCAGCATCGCTTGTCAAGTAATGGTGGGGGGGACAAACGCAGACACACAAACACACATACACATACATATATATACATATATATGACAGGCTTCTTTATGTTTCCGGCTACCAAATCAACTCACAAGGCTTTGATCGGCCCGAGGCTATAGTAGAAGACACTTGCCCAAGGGGCCACGCAGTGGGACTGAACCCAGAACCATGTGGTTGGTAAGCAAGCAACTTACCACACAGCCATTCATGCACCAATAGTTGTGGGTTTTTATATAAAATAATGATAATAATGACAACACACACACACACACAACAACAACAACAACAACAACAACAATAATAACAATAATAATAATAATAATAATAATAATAATAATAATAATAATAATAATAATAATTATTATTATTATTATTATTATTATGATAATACCAATAGTAATAAATGCACTGAAGCAATACCAGGCAGTGGTTCTCATGGCTTCTCATCTTAACTGATTGGAAGTGTTATCATGTACATTGTTTTGTCTTGGTATAAAAAGATGGGCTACAGCAAATATTCTGCTCAATACCACAAATTTGCTTGTCAGTTGTTTGACCTTAACCAGTTGAGCATGGCCCTTTGTGGCTGACGATATGTGCATCTCTGATCATGAGCAGAAGTAGTGGGGGAGCATCATAGCTATGTGTTGAGAGGAATTCTTTGGGGTTTGAATAAT
>NC_142944.1:44384544-44399544 GCF_046866305.1 Octopus bimaculoides | reverse complement strand
TATAAAATAGCTCCTACTCTGCGAAACTTTTTATCCGTAAGTATGAGATCATGGAGAACCACACTGATGTTGAACAATGACAATGAATCTCTAAATGCTGGAGATGTAAGAATTTCATGTGGCATTTTCCAGGGTGACTCACTATCACCACTCCTCTTCTGTCTAGCCCTAATACCGCTCTCAAATTTGTTCAATGATGCACAGTATGGTTATAAAATATTTGATAAAAATATAAATCATCTCATTTACATGGATGATTTAAAGCTCTTTGCAAAAAATTACCAACAACTCAAAGGCCTACTAGCGATTGTTAAACAATTCAGTGATGACATCAGGATGCAATTTGGCCTTGATAAATGTGCAAAAGCTACCTTTATCAAAGGAAAAATGACAAATACATCTAATGTGAACCTTGACCAGCAAAATGTCATAAAAGAGTTAGAACCAGCGGAGAGCTACAAATACCTAGGGGTAATTGAAGGGGACAATATCAAGCACTCAGTGATGAGGGAAAGGATCAGAAGAGAATGTTATCGCAGGGTGAGAGCAATACTGAAGACAGAGCTGAACGCGAGAAACAGGATCGAAGCGATCAATGCTCTAGCCATACCAGTCGTGACTTACAGTTTTAACATCGTTAACTGGTCAATTACTGAAATATGTAATGTTGACAGAAAAATACGAAAACTGTTGACAATGCATAGAATGCACCACCCTAAGGCAAATATAGAACGTCTTTATCTGCCAAGAAAAGAAGGAGGCCGAGGACTTTTACAGCTGGCATTATCAATGAAGGTAACCACAATTGGCCTAGACACCTATCTGAAAAACTCTGAGGACTGGATGCTAAAACTTGTCTTAAAATATGAAAGCAAGAAAGCATCTTACTCAGTAACAAAACAGGCAAAGGAATATCTAAGTGAATTCCAATTGCAACAAATTCAAGAATTAGACGAACTAGAAACACCTGCAGAAAAAGCTAAGCGCTTGAAAACCCGTGCTAAAATTGCTGCCTTAGCTATTATGACTGAAAAATGGTATGGAAAACCTCTCAATGGCAAATACCCAAAGAGAGCGAATAATGCAGATATTGACAAAGCCCTTACCCACCAATGGTTAATGGCCTCTGGCTTGAAATCAGAAACAGAGGGGTTTATCATAGCAGCCCAAGATCAATGCCTACCTACAAAGAACTACCAGGCCAACATATTAAAGAACGGCAGCTCCCCATTATGTCGTATATGCCAACAACAAAATGAGACCATCGATCATGTTGTCTCCATGTGCAGTCTGCTTGCGCCTACAGAGTATCTCAACAGGCATGATAGAGCTGCACAATATATTCACTGGGTAATATGCAAAAACCTGGACTTGCCCCATGATAAAAACTGGTGGGAACACAAACCACCCCCAGTACTTGAAAATGATCACATTGCACTCCTCTGGAACTTCACCATTCAAACTGACAGAAAGATAGACGCAAATAGGCCAGACATCATACTGAAAGACTTCAGACAAAAATCATGCCTCCTCATTGATATGACTGTCCCAATCGATATAAACGTATCTGTCAAGACCTACCAAAAACTGAGCAAATATAAAGATCTTGAAATAGAAATTAGCAAAATGTGGAATCTGAAGACAAAAACAATACCTATTGTCATAGGTGCCCTGGGAATGACAGCGAAACGGGCTGATTACTACCTAGATCAGATTCCAGGAAATCCCAAAATGGCTGAAGTTCAAAAGATAGTGCTCATGGGAACTGCCCATATCCTACGTAAAATACTGTCTATGTGATCTCAAATTTTAAAGCAAACATAATTTTCTTATGGTTTCTTAAACATTCACTTGAACAAAACTGTACAAATCCAAATATATGGTACCCTAGGCATAACACCTACATGAACTTCTAACTTGTTGTCTCTTGAGGTCTCTGGGTGAGACTTGGATCCAACTTGTACAAATGCAAAACAAAAGTCAAACATAAAATAATAATAATAATAATAATAATAATAATAATAATAATAATAATAATAATAATAATAATAATATAATAATAATAATAATAATAATAATAATAATAATAATAATAATAATAATAATAATAATAATAATAATAATAATAATAATAATAATAATAATAATAATAATAATAATATAATAATGATAATAATAATGATAATAATAATAATACAGATGAATAAAATACAGATGAATACCGATCTGCTAGCCTTAAAAAACTACGCTACGAGCAATGTTTACATGCTGAGAACTCGGTGACGGTGTTGTCTCAAAACACTGACCCTAAACAGACAAATCCGTCCCCTAATGTCAACGCCAAAGCTCGTCATGCCTCAATGATAACAAGGCAGATCACAAACCAGATTGGTCATCGACCGAATCACGAAGGGCCTCTTACTCGAAATAGATCTGCTAGCCTTAAGAAGCTACGTCACGAGAACTCGGAGACGGTGTTGTCTCAAAAAATGTACCCTAAACAGACAGATCCGTCCCCTAGCGTCAACGTCGAAGCTTGTTATGCCTGACTGTTAATAAAACAAAATATAAACCGAAATGGTCATAGACCGGATTATAAAGGACCACTTACTCGGATAATGAACCAGATCCGAGACGAGAAATCTGCTACTGGTTCAAATCTTCCCGACACACAGGAGCTGGAAGTACCCCACAACCGGAATATTCCAACAGATGGCCATCCATGCTCGTCATCAAATAACCAAAAGAAAAAGAATGAAAAATGGTCTAGGGAAGATAATAAAGAAGTTCTTACAGCCTTCTACCATGCCATATATTTCCCTACAGATAAATCTAATACTGTACAAACCTACTTAAACTGGAGACAGAAACACCTTGAAGTAAGACCCTACATAGACAGTAACAAACTTGCCAACGTCAGAAGAAGCATTATGAAAAAAAAATTACTAACTGAAGTAGAGAATCGACCAAATTAAGCAAGCAGTAAAGGATAAAAAGAATGAAACTGCAGCTAAAGAAGATAGTACAGAGGAAATAATTATAAACCAGCCCAAGGCTGATGAAAATACAGTAATGATTGAAAGAGTTAAGGTAACTGATAGGCAAAGTGAAATACTCTCTGAACCAACCATAAACACTAATGCAGGTGAAAATCAAATAGATAAAGGAAGTCATACAGAAATCGACGCAACAGAACTACATGATCTAAAAAATCAAATCATGATTGAATGGCTGAAAATTAAAGAAACTAGTATGAATGAACGCGACACTCTCCCCAAAATTCGCAATTCTAACCAAAACCTGAAAATAATTGGTAAAATCCGCCTTGCACTTAAGGATATAATTTCAGCTAATGATGTTGATATTACAGATCTCAACCACCTGTACTATGCATCCGCAAGAATCTCAACAATTCTATGTGGTGAAAAGATTAGAAAAAGACAACACTCCCACAAAAAGCCTTCTTGGCAAGAACGCATTCAACACCAAATTAAGCTGCTTAGATCTGACATAGAATGTTTGAAAAACCTTAAATTTGACAAGAGTATCAAACCTACAAAGACCCATAAACTAAAGAAAAAATATAATATGAAAACCATAGTTGACATTGATGCCACCATAGAAACCATCAAGCAAAAGGTATGTGCTAAAGCTGCCCGCATAGCAAGGTATGAAAAGCGTGTTAGATTCTTCCGAGATAATAACATGTTCAAAAATAACCCCAAAAATTTCTACAGGAAGATAGGGAAAACACCAGTAACAATAAAGTCTATCCCATCAAAAGAAGAAGTGCAAGAATTTTGGAATAAAATCTGGGCAGAAGATAAAACACACAATGAAAAGGCCCCTTGGATTGATAGAATATCTACAGACCTAGACTCCTTAGCGGAGCAAAAGTGGGAGGGGGTCAAGGTAGAAGATATAAGATCTGCTCTCAGGAGGTCAAGCAAATGGAAGTCTCCAGGAAAGGATAAAATTCCTAACTTCTGGTTGAATGCCTTCCCAGAAAGCCATGAACTGCTAACAAAACTTTACAACGATGTTTTGCAAAATCCTAGTTTGATGCCCTCTTGGCTAGTTAATGGTTTAACATTCCTGCTTCCAAAAAATGAGGAATCAAACGAACCAAAAATTATCGCCCCATAACCTGCTTAACAACAATGTATAAGACGCTAACATCTGTCCTAACCGAGTACACCTATAGTTTTTTAATAGAAAGTAGCATATTCCCTAATGAGCAAAAGGGATGTAAACGTGGATTTTATGGTTGTAAAGATCAGCTACTCATCAATAAGATGATCTTAGAAGATTGTCACAAGCGACACAAAAACTTGTCAATAGCCTGGATAGACTATATAAAGGTCTTTGATAGCCTACCACATAGCTGGATTAGGAAATGTGTGGAGATGTATAAAATAGCTCCTACTCTGCGAAACTTTTTATCTGTAAGTATGAGATCATGGAGAACCACACTGATGTTGAACAATGACAATGAATCTCTAAATGCTGGAGATGTAAGAATTTCATGTGGCATTTTCCAGGGTGACTCACTATCACCACTCCTCTTCTGTCTAGCCCTAATACCGCTCTCAAAATTGCTCAATGATGCACAGTATGGTTATAAAATATTTGATAAAAATATAAATCATCTCATTTACATGGATGATTTAAAGCTCTTTGCAAAAAATGACCAACAACTCAAAGGCCTACTAGCGATTGTTAAACAATTCAGTGATGACATCAGGATGCAATTTGGCCTTGATAAATGTGCAAAAGCTACCTTTATCAAAGGAAAAATGACAAATACATCTAATGTGAACCTTGACCAGCAAAATGTCATAAAAGAGTTAGAACCAGCGGAGAGCTACAAATACCTAGGGGTAATTGAAGGGGACAATATCAAGCACTCAGTGATGAGGGAAAGGATCAGAAGAGAATGTTATCGCAGGGTGAGAGCGATACTGAAGACAGAGCTGAACGCGAGAAACAGGATCGAAGCGATCAATGCTCTAGCCATACCAGTCGTGACTTACAGTTTCAACATCGTTAACTGGTCAATTACTGAAATATGTAATGTTGACAGAAAAATACGAAAACTGTTGACAATGCATAGAATGCATCACCCTAAGGCAGATATAGAACGTCTTTATCTGCCGAGAAAAGAAGGAGGCCGAGGACTTTTACAGCTGCCATTATCAATGAAGGTAGCCACAATTGGCCTAGACACCTATCTGAAAAACTCTGAGGACTTGTCTTAAAATATGAAAGCAAGAAAGCATCTTACTCAGTAACAAAACAGGCAAAGGAATATCTAAGTGAATTCCAATTGCAACAAATTCAAGAATTAGACGAACTAGAAACACCTGCAGAAAAAGCTAAGCGCTTGAAAACCAGTGCTAAAATTGCTGCCTTAGCTATTATGACTGAAAAATGGCATGGAAAGCCTCTCAATGGCAAATACCCAAAGAGAGCGAATGATGCAGATATTGACAAAGCCCTTACCCACCAATGGTTAATGGCCTCTGGCTTGAAATCAGAAACAGAGGGGTTTATCATAGCAGCCCAAGATCAATGCCTACCTACAAAGAACTACCAGGCCAACATATTAATATGACTGTCCCAATCGATATAAACGTATCTGTCAAGACCTACCAAAAACTGAGCAAATATAAAGATCTTGAAATAGAAATTAGCAAAATGTGGAATCTGAAGACGAAAACAATACCTATTGTCATAGGTGCCCTGGGAATGACAGCGAAACGGGCTGATTACTACCTAGATCAGATTCCAGGAAAACCCAAAATAGCTGAAGTTCAAAAGATAGTGCTCATGGGAACTGCCCATATCCTACGTAAAATACTGTCTATGTGATCTCAAATTTTAAAGCAAACACATAATTTTCTTATGGTTTCTTAAACATTCACTTGAACAAAACTGTACAAATCCAAATATATGGTACCCTAGGCATAACACCTACATGAACTTCTAACTTGTTGTCTCATGAGGTCTCTGGGTGAGACTTGGATCCAACTTGTACAAATGCAAAACAAAAGTCAAACATAAAATAATAATAATAATAATAATAATAATAATAATAATAATAATATTGATAATAATAATAATAATAATAATAATAATAATAATAATAATAATAATAATAATAATAATAATAATAATAATAATATTATAATAATGATAATAATAATAATAATACTAGTAATGATAATAATAATAATAATAATAATAATAATAATAATAATAAAATTTTAATAATGATAATAATAATAATAATAATAATAATAATAATAATAATAATAATAATAGTAATGATAATAATAATAATAATAATAATAATAATAATAATAATAATAATAATAATAATAATAACAATAATAATATTATAATAATGATAATAATAATAATAATAATAATAATAATAATAATAATAATAATGATAATAATAATAATAATAATGATAATAATAATAATAATATTATAATAATGATAATAATAATAATAATAATAATAATAATAATAATAATAATAATAATAATAATAATAATAATAATAATAATAATAATAATAATAATAGTAATGATAATAATAATAATAATAATAATAATAATAATAATAATAATAATAATAATAATAATATTATAATAATGATAATAATAATAATATTATAATAATGATAATAATAATAATAATAATAATAATAATATTAAAATAATGATAATAATAATAATAATAATAATAATAATAATAATAATAATAATAATAATAATAATATAATAATGATAATAATAATGATAATAATAATAATAATAATAATAATAATAATAATAATAATAATAATAATAATAATAATAATAACAATAACGATAATAATAATAATAATAATAATAATAATAATAATAATAATAATAATAATAATAATAATAATAATAATAATAATATTATAATAATGATAATAATAATAATAATAATAATAATAATAATAATATAATAACGATAATAATAGTAAAAATAACAAGAATGACAGAATGAGCAACAACAACAACAACAACAACAACAACAACAACAGCAACAGCAACAAGAAGAGAAACAAGGGCGGCTGTAATAGCGGTGGTATATTATTAACAACTACAAGAGCGACAACAACAGCAAAAACAATAACTGCAACAAAAATAATAGAATAGCGTCAACTGCATAAACAGAAAGAGTAACAGCAGCAGGAAGAGCGGCTGCAGCAACACCACCACCACCACCACCACACATTGCACACCACAACCATCGTCGTCATCGTCATGATCATCATGTTCATCATCATCACCATCATCATCATCATCATCGTCATGATCATGATCATGATCATCATCATCATCATCGTCGTCGTCATCATCACCGTCGTCATCACCATCATCACCATCTAAACCTCCACAATCGTCTTCACTATCACTATCACTATCACCATCATCATACTCCTCCCACACACACAACCACCATCATCACTTCTTCACCATCACCATCATGACCGCCATCATGAACGCCATCACAATCACCATCATCATCATCATCATCATCATCGCCACCACCATTATAACAACCACCCCTCCGATACCACCACCACCATAACCAATACTACCACCACCACCTCTCTCATCATCAGTATCGGCACGATCATCACCACTGCTTCATCACCATCATCGTGCTCACATCATTCCCACCTTCACAAACACCACCATCACAAGCAGCACCTTATCGCAAACACCATCATCACGAACACCACCACCAACATCAATGCCATCACCAGTACTACAAACACCCTCGCCTTCTCCTCATCGCCTTCTCCTCATCGCCTTCTCCTCCTCCCCTTCCTATTCCTCCTCCTCCTCTTCCTAAGCATCATCATCTTCATCATCATGGTCACCATGATGACCACCACCACCAACACCACCACCACCACCAACACCAACACCATCAATACCAACACCAACAACATCATCAACGCCATCACCACTACTACAACCACCCTCCTCCTCCTCCTCCTCCTAAGCATCATCATCATCTTCATCATCATGGTCAACATCAGCACCACAAACAATATAGCAGTGGCAGCGATAGCAGTAGCAGTAACGATATCAACGTCACTAACAACAACAACAACAACAACAACAACAACAACAAGAGAAAAATAAGTGGTAGTAGCAACAACAATAACAACAACAACAACAACAACAATAACATCAAATGCAGCAAGAACAACAAGAACAACACCATGAAGAGCAAAAATAGAGATAGCATGAACATGAACTGCAACAAAAACATCAACATCAACAACAACATCAAATGAAACAATTATAACAACAGCTAAAAGTATAGCAGCAGCAGCAACAGCAGCAACAACAACAGCGGCAGCAACAGCAGCGGCAGCAACAGCAGCAGCAGCGGCAGCAGCAACAGCAGCAGCAGCAACAGCAGCAGCAGCAGCTATAATAACCATAACAGCATAGAGCAAGAAGTGTCGAATATTAAAGAGAACAAAAGCGGAAGTTGTATCAGCTCCAAAAACTAGTTTTAACCTGATCAAATACTGCAGAAATATAATTAACATGAACAGTTGGTGTGTTAATAATACAACAATATTAACATAGTTATTAGCATTACCAGAGTGAAGCCTCTATGGGGGTCGATCTGAGATAATATGGCATGCTAGAAACAGCAGCCAGATATCTCTCCAATAAATACGTTGCAGTTTTACAAATGGACTCATTCGGCAATGTATTCCGTGATACGCTATATGGCTAGGAACTAAAGAAACAAAAATTAAAAACAAAACATTATTCGTGATGGTCATGGCTTGAGTAACTTTGATCAGTCTGCTGAATCAGAGCTGGCCTAAGGTCAAACAATTACAGCAATACAATTCAATAAAGAGGCCACTACTCCATCGCATTGCTTGACCGAGGTAGTAACCAAAATTCTCTCAGATTACTTAGTATCACCTTCAAATAACATCTTGTATAATGTAGGTATGTAGTGATGTACTGAATGATATGTGGTCGATGTATATAGACATCTTTATATTTCGTTCTTATCAAGAAGTGCATGTAAACTCCTCAATACAAATCATAACTGAAATAAATAAATCAAAAATTAAAAACAAAGCAGAAAAAGCGTAATGAACCGGCCTTTTTGATTGTGATAATAACTCGTACTGAGTGTGGATTTATGGAATATAAATATGGTAAGCCTACATTTACTGGAAATTAGATAAACGTTGACTCTCACGAAATGAACACCGTGGAGAAATAGGTTACTTGTAGCTTACAACATAAAAAATAACAGAAAGTGACGCAGACATACACGATCAAAAAGTGATCGGGATTCGAAAGATCTGTTGCAGTTACAACTGACTTCCGATCAGACTATCGGCTTCGAACATCAGTTATTACATTGTTAACGTTGGTAAATAGAAACATACAACGATCTAAATTTACCTTTCATGTGTATCTCTCTGGACGAAAACTTTCACCAGAAGAGCTCATAACCGAGAATAGGAGTGAGTTGGTGGTGGTATGTTATTCCACCTTATGTACCTGTGCCAAAACATATAAAGGTGAGTCCAACCGTCTCTTATAACATAGAATGTAATCAGCAGGAAACCAGAAGTCATTAGAGAGAAAAATTATTAGAGGAAAATCACCATTGTATGTGGAACAAAGTCAAGGTAACAGAGAATAACGACGGAAGACATGACACTTGAACGAACTAGCTATATACAGCTTCTGCTAAGTTCCCTCATAGGCTTAGCATACATATGAAAAAAACATACGGGATCATTTAATTAAAAAACAGATATTGTTAATTCTATAGAATAGTTAAGCTTAAAGCTTATAATTTCCGTCATTTAATTGTCCTTCGGGACATTACCGCAGCAGTTTGTAGCTTTAATTAAGTATTAGGCGTTGGCAGTTTACCTAGTGAGCGTCAGTTAAAACTCTGGATCAATGACTCTATCTATCTATCTATCTATCTATCTATCTATCTATCTATCTATCTATCTATCTATCTGTCTGTCTGTTTGTCTGTCTATCTGTTTGGCTGAGTGACTGTCTGTCTGTCTGTCTGTCAATCTATCTATCTATTTATTTCTGTATCTAAGTAACTATCTAACAAACTAATTATATATTCATTTGCACAAACACCCACTTATTAAAACTTATATATGTATGTATCTGTCTGTCTGTCTGTATGTATGTATGTCTGTCTGGATGTCTATCTATCCATCCATCTATCTATCTATCTATCTATCTATCTATCTATCTATCTATCTATCTATCTATCTATCTATCTATCTATCTAACTAACTAACTAACTAACTAACCATCTAACAAACTAACTATCTATTCATTTGCACAAACACCCACTTATTAAAACTTATTAAAGGGAACAAGTCAGCAGCACCACAATTATGATAAGAAATGGTAACAGATAGTCTTGTTCAAAATTTAAAAAAAAACAAAAAAAAAAAACAGCGAAAACGATAGACACCTGAAACTTGCCAATGAATACAACTCTCGAAATGCTGTCAGAATAACCAATATAAAAATATTTTGTGTGTAATAACCGCTGCATTTCGATCGTTGATACAAAAACTCAGTTTATAATAATTCCACTGGCTGATTTGCAATATTGTTTATTAATCCAATTTCTTACAATTATTCAAATTATAGTGACCAAACATTTTAATATCTTGAAATTATCTCTTGTTTTGCTTTAAAGTCAGTGATATTTACCCTTAAGCTTTTATTTTCTTTCTCCTATTAAGGGGTAAACATGAAACCATAAAGATGTTCTTACGTCAGTCAGTGCATCACAGTACATCTATCTGAATTATAGAAATGTTTTTGGTTCACTTGAGTAATTTCCCTTCGTAGACTTTTTGGAAATTTGACAAATCACCGCCACTCTTTATCTAATCGTTACCAACTTGAATCAACTGATCAAAGCAGACGTCAGTTGATTATGCTCTGTTGTTAAGATCTAATAAACATGCTCGTAATTCTGATCTTTGACTGCCAGCAAAGATTAATTATTTCAGAATGCATAACAATTTAATTTGTTTTGAAAGAATTTTTTAATTTCTGGAAATTATCTCCCTTCTTCTTTGAGAGTAAATGACATTTATCGCTAGGATTGTCTTTCTGCCACTGTGAAACAAACTTCAATTCGCCGAGAATAGTTAATTTACGACGTGTGTTCCATCATCATCATCGTCATGAAATAGTTAAGTTCAAGTCATTAGTATAATTCAGTATTTTTTCTTAGTTTACTATTCTTTTGTAATCATCGAAGTTAAACTAGTAATAGAATAATTGAAAACTATGCTAATGAGTTCTAATAAGACTGAAACATACTTCTAGATGGTGCCATGTTTTATAACAAAAAATCAAATTATCTTGATATAAGTAATGAATTTTGAGGGAAATGTATAATATTCTGTGTCAGTCTGTATTTGTAACATTTTAACTACGAAAGGCAATTGAAGGCATAATTCGTTCTACATACAGCAGCTATATTATTCGTAAGACAATTGACTGATAAACAATAGAGCATAATCAAAGATATATTCTAATATGGCTACAACATTTACATCGTCTAAATAACAAGTGACTCATAAATGTATTTATCAAATTAAATGTAGCACATAAACATGCATGCACAAGCACATACATACAAATACACTGTTATACACAAGGAGAGAATAATTTTTAGTATCTGAAACATAATTTACCAGGAGAGGGGCTTTAAACCTAGGCGTATCTATTTCCTCTGAAATGCAAAGAAATCTGTAATGTAGTGTGATAAGGCTCGTCATAGTTTTACAAACATAACAACACGGTAACCGAGTAATATTGATTTCGAAGTTTGGCACAAGATCAGCCATTTCAGGGAAAAAGGGCTAGTTCATGACATCGACCTCAGTGCTCAACTGGTGCTTCTTTTATCAATTCCGAAAGGATGAAACGCAAATTCGCCCCGGTGACATTTGAACTCAACATAAAGTCGGAAGAAATGCTGTTGAGCATTTTGTCTGGTGCCTTAACGATCCTGCCACCTCGCCGGCTTATAACACAGTAGTATTGGTTACAAATTTAGGAACAAGTTCGTGGGAGGGGCTAAGTCAATTTCTTCGACACCAGTCCTCAAGTGGTACTTATTTTATCCACTTCTGGAATGAAAAGGCAATGTCGAGCTTGGCGGAATTTGAACTCAGAAAGTAAAGAACGGCGAAAGCTTAGTAGTATTACGTCCGATTCCGCCAGCTTGCTGCCATCTATAAGAAAGTAATATTAAAGATAGATTAGCTGATTTTATTTCATAGTTACGATTACTGACTTCTTGATGTAAACTTACTCTCGTAAATAAAATATAACATCATTGAAAAGAGAGAAAAAAAAAAGCGATGTGTACAATAGCGCTATTTCCAAAGATGATCTGTTCTTAGACAGCACCATCAGTATATTCCTAGGTGGACATTACAAGAGACAATCGCTTCAGAAAAAATTGAATTGCATATGAAATATTGTATTTCATAGTTATTTATACACTTTCAACGAAGTTATAGCTTTTTAAAAAAAATTATATTGCTATTTCCATGGTTACTATTAATTAATTTTTAAGTTCTTCAATTTATCTTCTCTTTATAAATCGTTAACAATTAGCACAAGCCATTTTTCTATCGTTTCTTTAAAGAAAATGATTTCTATCCAACTTGTGTGTGTGTGTGTGTGTGTGTGTGCGCGAGCGCGTGCGTAACCTCACGCGCGCGCGACTGATATACAAAAAGTCATCTAATTCTACTGTACGCTGTAGCCTTCCTGAAAATCTATCGGATCAGAGTTAGCTTAGGACTAAACAACACCAACCACAACAACTACAACAACAACACTACTTACAACAACGACACTACCACCACCACCACCACCACCACCACCACCACCACCAACAACAACAACAACAACAACAACAACAACAAAATGAGCCTGCTAGGGAACCTACCCTTGCTAGAATTATCACAGACACTCTACTATTTATAAAACAAGAACTGGATAATATAATCAAATGTACACTAGAATGACACCTTCCCCAAACAAAAGTAAGGAATGCTTTGATTACAGCTCCATTAGGCCAGTATTGCTAGTATTCTTTAATACACAACAACATTAACAATTATACTCACAAGCAAGATTCGTTATAGAATATTATTCTGCTTGAAATTGTATTAAAATTTGCTCGTTAGTTGACGTGTCCTTTTATACTAAGTTCGAATAGATTCACTGTCCTCTTACCCACACCAGAACATTTGGCTTTTAAGAAACGACATCCTTAATATATATATCGGTGTCACTTTAATGACGCTGCACGAATGTAAAACAAAGTCGATGACGGATTGTTTGGGGATAAAGTCAAAGATTTTGGAGGAATGATTATTGTAGATTAAAGCCACTCACTCCTCTAACAATTCCTTCCCATTCTATGTCAGTGCAGAACTCGATGAAAGCCATAATATACATTTGCTGGCTTATGTCTGCTGGTTGTGTGAAGGCACGTAACTTACTAGCTAGGGATATGCAGTTCATGGTCGAAATATCGTGAGTTTGAATCCAGACAGCGCGTTGTGTCCTTTTTATTTCGTGTTGCTCCAGTCCACTCAGCTGGCAAAAATCAGAAGTACTTGTATTTCAAAGGGCCAACCTTGTCACATTCTGTGTCATGCTGAATCTCCATGAGAACTAGGTTAAGGGTACGCGTGACTGTGAAATGCTCAGCCACTTGTACATTCTACAAACAGGCTGTTCTGTTGATCGGATCAAGTAGAACCTTCATCGACGTTACCGACGGAGTGCCAGTTTATACCGGTTATAGACCCTCATGTGAATGGAGTTTGAACACAGAACTCAAAGAGTCGGAATAAAGAGTTAACAATTCTGTTACTGAAGTGCAACTTTGCTTATCGACCACGAAACGATAACATTGACCTTGATCTGATTTGAATCCAGAGAGAAAACACTTACAACGAATATTACAAAGCAACTCACCTGATGGTCTAACCATTCCAATAATGTATTGCCTTGAAAATATATGATTTAAGATGTTACGCAAATACAAATACAGAGCTAACACAGAATGATTTTTATATAGATTAAGCAGCATTACATAGGCGTAGTCGTGTTGTGTGATAAGAAGCTTGCTTCCAAACCTCATGGTTTCGGGTTTCCTCCAAACCTCATGGTTTCGGGTTTCCTCCAAACCTCATGGTTTCGGGTTTCCTCCAAACTGCATGGCAACTTTAGCAAGTGTTTTCTACTGTAACTTCAGGCCTATCAAAGTTTTTTGAGCGAATTCAGTAGACGGAAACAGGAAGAAACCTGCTGTATATATATATAAATAATAATAATAATAATAATATTATTAGAGATAAAATCCAAATTTACAGGTAAAAACTCAATTAAATTCAATTTATTAAAAATTAAAATTAAATTAAGTTTCACAGTATAATATATATATATATAATTTTAGGGAAAAGAACCAAAGTTCATGAACTCATCGATGAAAATCCACTGTCACATATAGAAAAATTAATAAGTAAAAGCACAGTAAATAAGTATAACATTAATTTTTCTATATGTGACAGTAGATTTTCATCGATGAGCTCATGAACCTTGGTTCTTTCACCTAAAACTATATATATAAATATATATATATAAAAATAGCGGTACCACAAGGGACCGATGTTTGCTGGAAATAGTCGATAACAGTACGATGCTATGTAAGGCTTCACTGAATGTATACTGGCAAAGATGTGCGAGGGCAACGAATATAAAAAAAAAATTGTTTTACCTCTCGGAATAACAACGGATAGATGGACAACCTAGAGAGGATAATCTAGTACTCGAGTTTCAGACTTTCCTTATACGCCTGTTATCGTAAATT